>NC_046662.1:114868390-114870496 GCF_010883055.1 Belonocnema kinseyi | reverse complement strand
TAGCCACCAGGTGTTCCGCGGGGACCGGTTGATTTTGCTTGTTCGTTGATAAGCATATTTTTAATGACCGAAACGCAAAAGAGCATACGTGGTCAAATCATCACACTTTTTGGCAGGCGGGCCGACGGCCTACTGGCTACGATGCGAATGTGGCCCCTGAACGGGGTTACATGGCACGGCTGCATGATCTGTGGTGCGAGAAACACTCGGAGCTATCGCACTTTTCGCAGCAACGTCTGCGAAACCATGCTGAACTACTCCGTAAAAGGGGCTATGTAAGCGGAATTCCTAATCTACCACAGCTAGAACAAGCCGGCTACAGAGAAAGAGAGGCGACACTAAGACCAACCGCGGGCAGGCATCCAATAGAGGAAGAGTGATGCTTCACGATCCGGAGAAACATCAACAACAAGGTTTCTCTCAAGCCTAAAGATCTGGCTGAAATGGATGACGAGCTTCGTGGACATTTTTCCGGAGAATCCGACCTCTGGGCTATCAATTATTGTGTGTATAATGCAGCGAGAGCTTTGGCCGATGCGAACTGTAAAACAAAACCAACGGCTGATCATAAGACCAAAAGACGAATGCATCAACTTGTCATAAAGATAGGCTGGGCAATACAGTACGCGTCCCTCATTCAGTGTGTGATTGACTACATCACATCTGGCAGGAATTTTACCGCCAAGGTTCGAAAGTTCGCGCGCGAACTCCGGACCCGTTATCACAGTCAAAGCTGCTGACCATCAGACAGCATATTGTTGAGAGAATACGGATACTATCTGACGCTAAGAGAAGTTTAGAGCGAAGGGAGAGGTGGGTCAGAGAAAATGAACAGTTTCTCACTGACCCATCTCGACTCTTCCAAGACCCTCCAGTTACTGTCGAACACTCACCCAAACCAGAGGAGGTCGAAGTATTTTGGAGAGAAGTCTACGAAGTTCAGCATAGACTGGACGAAGACTCAGAAAATATAAAGAGCTTCAAGGAGTTATGTGTTGCCCTTATAACACCTGATAAAGAATGCTCACCCATCACTACCCAGGAAGTGAAAAAAGTATTAAGAGGGATGAAGAACTATTCCGCACCGGTACCAGATTGTATCAAAACCTGCTGGTGGAAGAAGTTTTCTTCAACCCATCAGCATTCGGCCCGTATTTTCACCTCATATTTGAAGTCGAAAGAGCCGATTCCAGAGTGGTTGGTGGAAGGGCGCATAATACTTCTGCCGAAAATAAGCAACTTAGCTGACCCGAAGAATTACAGGCCAATAACTTGTCTGAACACGCTTGATAAGATATTCACAGCTATCCTAAATGATAGGATTGTTCGGGCAATTGAACCTGTGTGGCAAGAAATCTATGATTAACGAGGCTCAAAGAAAGGCGTAGCCGGATGTCAGGAGAACCTGCTCATCGACAGATGTGTCTGCAAAGATGCAGCATTCTACCAGCATGACCTATCGATGGCCTAGATTGATTATCGGAAAGCTTTCGATTTGACATCCCATAGTCTTATCGTCTGTCTTTTGGAAATCTTAAAGGATCATCCGCAAATAGTTGGGTGCATAGAGAGATTGATGCCGCTTTGGAAAACCAGATTTACTATTTCATCTGGAAAAAATCGTGTGACAACTAACAAGGTCACCTTTCAGAGAGGTGTCTTTCAGGGCGACACCATGAGCCCACTCCTCTTTTTCCATACATTATTGCCACTATCTCTAGCACTTCGCCATTACGACGGGTACTTGTGCGGCAAACCTGCAGATCGAAAGTGCAAGGTCACTCATGTATTTTACATGGACTATCTTAAGATCTGTGCTAAAAACAGAGAGCAACTGCATCTACCTCTGGGGATTGTCGAACGATATACTAAGGAAATTGGAATGGAATTTAGGTTAGACAAATGCGCCAAGGTTTATTTGAAGCGAGGAAAACTTGATGGCATCCCTGAAGATCCTGAGCTCGTTGATAGAAGCGTGTATGACACCTTTGCGCTGGAGAGACGTATACATACCTGGGCGTGCCACAGAGCCGCATTCAGGATGTGATATCTATAAAGGATACTCTCCGAAGCAGATACAAACGTCTCATCCGACAGATTTGGTCT
>NC_046662.1:114866878-114868290 GCF_010883055.1 Belonocnema kinseyi | reverse complement strand
CTTGGTCGAAAATTCATCTGATTGGTTGACAATTCAACAACTTTGTTGATAATAAATATTTCCGTTAAAAATTATTTATCTTTATCTGAAAATGTAACTATTGTAGGATTGATGAAAAATTAATCGTATATATTGGTTAAGTTTGAAAATCGTTTTTTTTATAGAACATTAATCTTCTTGGTCAAAAATTCACCTTTTCCCTTGAAAATTTAACAATTTTATTGAAAATTCGTTTTTTCCTTGTTCAATTCAATTTTTAATCACAGCTTTTATCTGGAAATTGAACTATTCCATTTTTGGTTAAACTTTATCCTGTAAATTGTATTAGTTAAAACACCAATTATTTGTTAGAAAATTAATTTATTTGTTTTCGATTATGATTTGAAATATTATTTCAGTATAAAAATTTTTTATTTTTAGCCCATTCAATTTGAAATTTTTTAATTAAAAAAAAGAAAATTTCGTTAATTATCAGCAATATTTGACCATTCATTTAAAACAATCCATTAAACCATTAAACTATACAAATTCAAACAGAATGGTTCGCAATAGAAAGCCTTGAATTGTTAAATTTGTATTGAGTTAAATTTTAAGTTTAAACGCTCCAATTTTAATTTAAAAAAAGATTCAGAATTAATTTCAAACTTGAAATTATTTCAAACAATTTGAAACACGATTTAGACTTTTGCAGATTTAAAAAATAAGCTTTTTGAAGATTGTACAGTATTTAAAAAGAATGACAAAAATTGTTGTGATTGCTAAGAACATTGAAAATGATTTCTTATTTTGACAAATAAATTTTAAGTAACTATTTGAAAACATTTTAAAAATTAAAAAAAAAGAATCCGGAAGATTTTAAGGAAATTTCTTTATTTTGCAGTTTTTTTAATTTTAGAAAAAAAATCTAATTAACAAAATATATCAATTTTCAACCCAAAAGCTTACTTTTTAACAAACTAAATTAATTTTCTATCAAATAATTGGTGTTTTAACTAAGACAATGTACAGGATAAAGTTTCAACCAAAAATTGAATAGTTCAATTTCCAGATAAAAACGATTAATTTTTAATCAATCCTAGAATAGTTACATTTTCAGTTAAAAAAGAATAATTTTTAATCGAAAAAATAAATTTGTAATTAAGTTGTTAAATTCTCAACCAATAACATGTATTTTCGACCAAGTAAATTAATGATCTACAAAAAAGACAAATTTCAAACAAAATACATGAATTTTCAACGAAATTATTTAATTTTAAAGCCAATAAAACGAATTATCTACAAAAAGTTGAATTTCTTAAAGGAAAAATATAAGTTTTCAATCAAAGAGTTAAACTTTTAACCAAATAGTTCAATTTTCAACCACAATTATAAAACCTTCTTTAAAAAAACGTATTTTTTTTACAAAGTAGTTC
>NC_046662.1:114865627-114866778 GCF_010883055.1 Belonocnema kinseyi | reverse complement strand
ATCGAAATCTGAAAATATTAAAATCCCAATCTCTTCATTTTATTTCAAAGCAGATAGAGATATAAATAGAACCGCCGAAGTGTTCCGACCAGCAATCGTGCAGCTTCGAGTTTTCAAATTCAGAAGAGGAGAAATGGGTTGCGTGCGCAACCCAGGCATTTATATCGTCTCCTACCATATTCACACGGACATAGACGTGTAATAGTATTGGACCAGGTCTCGTTTCAGATCTGGGATCACTGTAGCCCGTCGGCCCGCCTGCCAAAAAGTGCGATGATTTGACCACGTATGCTCTTTTGCGTTTCGGTCATTAAAAATAAGCATTGATTAAAACGGTTTTGTGATGATAGTACCACATTCATTCGAATGTGCAAAATGATTATTATATTGCAAAGTGTTCGTTTTTAAAATGGCATACGGTTATCGCGGAACATAGTCTTTGAAAATCGATTAAAAGTGAGTACATTTTTTGGTTATAATGCTACGATAGTACCACGTATGCCATCATGATTTTCGTCTATATTACATGTAATTATACATATATCTTGAATGGCATACGGTTCGGTTGGGCAAAATGATTTCTTTCAGTTAAGAGCGTTGCGTGAATGATCCGGCCAATTTGCGATAACAGTACCACGTATGCCATTATGATTTTTGTTTATTTTACATGTAATTACATGAGTCTCTTGAATGGCATACGGTTTGGTTGGTGCAAACATTGAACTAATTCAGCCCTCCGCACCATTTTGGCAATTCTGCTTGAATTAAATAGGGTAAAAGAAATGTAGAATGGAAAGAAATTGTGTAGGGTTGAACTTGCATAGGAAAGGGAGAGAAATGTATTAAAATAAATACAAATTTATTTTATGACCACAGATACCATCTGCGACGGAATTATACAAATACCATTAATTTTTTCATGGGTCTTCATCTTGATCTTCATCTTCAAAATCCTCATCATCATCTGCCGAATCCTCATCATCAACTTCCCAATTCTCATCATCATCATCAGAATTATCATCTTCAATCATTTCCGTGTAAAGGGACTTATCATCAGTCTCATCATCTTCGTCGGTATCATCGTCCGAAGTATCTTGATCAGATTGGCCATCTATATAAAAATTAGACATGTTATTTTGTAAAAAAATTAA
>NC_046662.1:114860954-114865527 GCF_010883055.1 Belonocnema kinseyi | reverse complement strand
TCTGGGTATATATATATATTGTTAATGATAATATTATAATAGTCTTATTTAAACCTTGATCCGCATTTGAAAGAAATTAAAGAAAATTGGTGATTTTAGAATTCATCTCGTTTGGATAAAAACCCAATTATTTAATTGAAAAATTAATTATTATGTTGACAATGTAACTATTTTGTAAAAAAGTCGACTGTTCTATCAAAAGTTCAACTACTTTGTTCAAATGTATTTATTTTTTATTTCAAGGTTCATCTCTTTCGTTGAAAATACATTTTCGAAACTGAAAATTTAACAAATTCAACTATTTGGTTGAAAATTTAACTCTCTGATTGAAAACTCATATTTTTCGTTTAAAAATTCAACTTGTTGGATAATTGTAAAAAATTATTTATCTTTACCTGAAAATATAACTATTATAGGATTGATTGAAACTTAATCTTATATATTGGTTAAGTTAAAAAATCGTTTTTTTTTTTGTAATAGAACATTAATCTTCTTGGTCGAAAATTCACCGTTTCCCTTGAAAATTTAACAATTTTGTTGAAAATTCGTTTTCTTTCTTGTTGAATTCAATTTCTTATAACAGTTTTTATCTGGAAATTGCACTCTTTCATGTTTGGTTGAAATTTTATCCTGTACATTGTATTAATTAAAACACCAATTATGTGATAGAAAATTAATTTATGTGTTTTCGGTTATGATTTTTTTTTAATTGAAAGAATTTTTAAATTAAATTTTTTTAATTGAATATAAGGTATTCAAAATTGAAAAATACTTGATTTTACGGGATACTTCTGAATCCGTTCAAAATTAAAGAATTAATAGATATTAGTTTTTAAAATTATTTTCAATTATGGCTTCAAATATTATTTCAGTCTAAAAATTTTTTATTTTCAACCTATGCAATTTGAAATTTTTCAATTAAAAAAAAAAAAATTTCGTTAAACATTAGCAATATTTGACCGTTTATTTAAAACAATCCATTATAAACAACTATTAAAAACTATACAAATTTGAACAGAATGATTCCAAATAGAATGCCTTGAATTGTTAAAATTGTTATGAGCTAAATTTTAACTTTGAACGCTACAATTTTAATTTAAAAAAAGATTCAAAATTAATGTAAAACTTGAAATTATTTCAAATAATTTGAAATACGATGTAGATTTTTGCAGATTTAAAAAAAAGCCTTGTGATAACTGTAAAATATTTTTAAATAATAACAAAAATTGTTGTGATTGCTAAGAAAATTGAAAATGACTTTTTATTTTGAAAAATTAATTTAAGTGAGTATTTGAAAATATTTTATAAATAAAAAAAAAGAATCAGGACGATTTTAAGGCAATTTTTTTATTTTTCAGTTTTTTTAATTTTAGGAAAAAAATCTAATTAACAAAATATATATTTTTTCCACCCAAAAGTTTACTTTTTAACAAAATTAATTAATTTTCTATCAAATAATTGGTGTTTTAACTGTTCATGTTTATATTATATAAAATGATTTTATTTATTTTCAGTTTGTTAAAGGCGAGGGTCACTTCTTTTTATTTTTTTATTCCCAGATTTTTTTCCTTTTTGGTGTTTTTTTATGTCTTTAAGGCTTTTTCCACCGATCCAATATATTTATTTATATATACGGCTCTAAATTGTTGTTTTTCTTTCATCACATAAACTTCCTTCCAATTTAGTAATTTAAGTTTTCAAAGTTTGTAGTTTATCAATGGATCAATTGCAGGTTCTCTACTCTACTTGGATAATTTTTTGACAATACATGTAAAAATGTATGTACTGACAATATTGCCAAAACTTTTTTTCCGCGAAATTGGTAAAGCACATTTCGAAGTTTTATTTGTTTTTTTCTAACAGGTGTAATTAGCATTTTTTAAATTCTAATTTCATAGTAATAATAGTTAAGTGATATAAATTTTAAAAACTTAACCAATTCCCAAAAAATTACATATTTTTATAAAGATTTTTCCTTATATTTTACAAACTAAATAATTACTAAATCTGTTTAAAAAAATGATAAGGTATGCTGTCAAGAAATTATCCACATATTTCTTCAAAGTGTTTTTCTTTTAAACTATTGATATAAATATTTATAGATAGGTAACACAGATAGATTTGCAATACAAATATTTACCTTTTTCTTTTTAGTTTAATCAATATCACAAACTAAAGAAAAACTTGGGGAATTTTTTGGTAATTCACGTTATCATTTTATCAGTTATTAAAATTCGAATATACACAAAATATTCAACATCTCGTTTGGATAAAAACTCAATTATTTGGTTCAAAAATTTATTATTTTGTTGAAAATGTAACTATTTTGTAAAAAAAAGTCCTCTTTTCTATCAAAAGTTCAACTACTTTGTTAAAATTTATTTATTTTTTTGTTTGAAGGTTCATCTCTTTCGTTGAAAATTTAACTATTCTGATGAAAATATGTTTAATGTGTTGTTGAAAATACATTTTTGAAACTGACAATTAATCGATACCATTTTTGGTTAGAAAAATCATGTGCTTTGTTAAAAATTCGTCTTTCTTTGTAGAAAGTAAATTATTTTATGGAAAATTTATACTTTTTGGTTAAAAATTAAATTTTTCGTTTGAAATGTCAACTGTAAATATTTTTCGGTTGCAAAGTCGTTTTGCTGTAAATGCAAATATACTGTTGAAAATTAAAATCATCATTTTTGGGTGGAAAATTCGATTATTTAGTTAAAGTTGAACTACTTAGTAAAAAAATTAATTTTTTCTTATTAAGGATACATAATTACAGTTGAAAATTCAACTATTTGCCTTCAAATTAACTTTTTTGTCAAAAATTTTACTGTTTTGTAAAAAATGCATTTTTTGGGCGTTAAAAGTCAACAATTTGATAGAAAGTTAAAATATTTAGTCGAATATTAAAATTTTGGTAGAAAAATCATATTCTTTGCTTAAAAATGCAGCTTCTTTGTAGATAATACTCATTTTGACTTTAAAGTTAAATAATTTCGTTGAAAGTTTATGTATTTTGCTGGAAATTGACCTTGTTTGGTTGAAATATCAACTGTACATCTTCTTGGGTTTAAAAGTCGATTATTTCACTAAGAGTTGAACTACTTTCCAAAAAAATACGCTTTTTTTAACAAAGATTTATAATTATGGTTGAAAATTTCACTATCTTTTTGAAAGCTTAACTCTTTGATTAAAAACTCATATTTTCCGCTTAAAAAATTCAACTTTTTGTAGATGATTCGTCTTTTTGACTTTCAAATTAAATAATTTCGTTGAAAATTCATGTACTTTGTTTAATATTTGTTTTTTTTTTGTAGATCATTAATTTTCTTGGCCAAAAAGTCATCTTATTCACAACAATTTTTGTTATTATTTTTAAATATTTTACATTTATCACAAGGCTTTTTTTTTAATCTGCAAAAATCTACATCGTGTTTCAAATTATTTGAGATAATTTCAAATTTTAAATTAATTTTAAGTCTTTTTTTAAATTAATATTGTAGCGTTCAAAGTTAAAATTTAGCTCATTACAATTTTAACAATTCAAGGCATTCTATTTGGAACCATTCTGTTCAAATTTGTGTAGTTTTTAATAGTTGTTTATAATGGATTGTTTTAAATAAATGGTCAAATATTGCTAATATTTAACGAAATTTTCTTTTTTTAATTGAAAAATTTCAAATTGAATAGGTTAAAAATAAAAAAATTTCAGACTGAAATAATATTTGAAGCCACAATTGAAAATAATTTTAAAAACTAATATCCATTAATTATTTAATTTTGGACGGATTCAGAAGTATCTCGTAAAATCAAGTATTTTTTAATTTTGATTACCTTAAATTCAATAAAAAAATTTAATTAAAAAATTCTTTCAATTAAAAAAAAATCATAACCGAAAACACATAAATTAATTTTCTATCACATAATTGGTGTTTTAACTAATACAATGTACAGGATAAAATTTCGACCAAAAAGGAAAAACTGCAATTTCCAGATAAAAACTGTGATAAAAAATTGAATTGAACAAGAAAAAAAACGGATTTTCAACAAAATTGTTAAAACTTCAAGGGAAACGGTGAATTTTGCGACCAAGAAGATTAATGTTCTATTAAAAAAAACGATTTTTCAACTTAACCAATATATAAGATTAAGTTTCAATCAATCCTATAATAGTTATATTTTCAGGTAAAGATAAATAATTTTTTACAGGAAAAATGAAGTTTCAACAAAGTTGTTAAATTGTCAACCAATAAGATGAATTTTCGACCAAGAAAATTAATGATCTACAAAAAAGACAAATTTTAAACAAATTACATGAATTTTAAATGAAATTATTTAAGTTTAAAGTCAAAAAGACCAATTATCTACAACAAGTTGAATTCTTAAGTGAAAAATATGAGTTTTCAATCAGAGAGATAAACTTTCAACCAAATAGTTAAATTTGTTAAATTTTCGGTTTCAAAAATGTATTTTCAAACGAGATGAATTCCAAAATCGCCAATTTCTTTAATTTCTTTCAAATTCGGATCAAGATATAAATAAGACTTATAATATAACACAATTATAATATAAT
>NC_046662.1:114845813-114860854 GCF_010883055.1 Belonocnema kinseyi | reverse complement strand
CACATACTTGTAGAGGCGCGATATGTACTGATTGGTTCCGCCACATGTTTATAGAGGCGCGGCAGCCAGATATATATTCGGTCGCGCCAAGTTATAGTGCATTTGAAATCCAAAATTGTAATAATCTAATTTTAATTTATAAGTGAATGGAAAAATAATTTTAATTGACTTAAAGAAATAAAAATTCTGAAAAGAAATTTCCTTATAAAAACTTATAAAAATTTTTTTTTCCTAAATTTCCTTATAGACCTAGACAAATGTCTTCTGAAATGTTGCATTTTTTAAATATTAGTGAATTAAGTGGTATATGAGTTATTTAGCAGCTGTAAAAGCTAAGCAGCATTTTCGAAAGTCAAAGGAAATTACGGCTTGCTTCTAAAGTTTAGCTAAGGCCATTTTATAAATATGAACCATTTTTTTAAATTGAAATAAGAAGTAACTAAACTTTACAAAATATCATCTTCCCTGCTCCAGAAATCTAACTTTAAGAAAAAATGTAAGTTTGCCAAATTTTTTTTTATTATCATTCAATACTAAAACTTGAGATAAAAATTGCCATAATTTTTGTCTTTTTGTTGTTTCAATATATGATCTAATTACAATTTTTAAACCGCAACCATGAAAAATAATATAAACCAATGCTAGAAATTCACAGAACCATTATGTACTTAAATAGTCTATATTTTTTAAAAGAATTTGACGCTGTTTTTATTTTATTTTTAATAAATATATAAGTTTCATTAGTTTTTTATTTAGTTTCCTTTAATTGTTTCCTTTATTTCATTATTTTGTATTTATTGAGAAAAATAAGTTGAAACTTTAAAATTTTCTCCACGGTCATGTATAGAAAACTATTCTTTCCAGTTGGTCGATTAAGCTTTTGTTTGCATTTACTTGTTTAACTGTTTGCATATTTAATTCCATTAAAAATGTTTCATTTTGCTAAAATAATTATTTTAAATTCTTTCCTTTAATAAAAAACTTGCTCTTTTAAATTTGTTCGTAAATAAATTTATTTTCTAATAATTTAAATATTTGATTAACTTTTAGTTTCTTTTATAAAATTGTAAAGGCTTATGCGTCATAAATTAATTACCTCTTTAACAAAAAAGGTTTTTGCAAGAAAAATAACAAGAATCATGCTAAAAAACCCCACTTTTTATTAGAAAAAGATATTAAAAATGTTTATTTTTTGCATAATTAAAAAGAAAATAGGAAAGAATTTCATATTTGAATGAAATTATGAATCGAACCAAAAAATACATGATCTGGCACTTTTTTGGTAGACTTATATTTTCAAAAATTGTATGCTGCTTTTCAAAGATCTTGATTGAAAACCGAAGTTTAATTCCGCTCTATTGTATTATTCACAACTTTCTTCAAACTGCAATTCATAACACAGTAGACAATTAGACATAATGTAAAAATTACAATGAACATGACAAGTCCAAACTGCCATCTAGGTACTTGAAGGTAAAGTGAATATTTATTTCTGACAATATTAAAGCTTCCATTTTAATGTTGAGTTTATTAAATTCAAAAGGAAGATATGTTAAAATTATTTACGCCTAGAGTTATAATGCATGAAACTTCTTGTTCTTCAAAAATCAATATATTCCAATCAAGATTTTTTTCTTACTTCTTAAATCTTGTAAACAAGAACAAATGTTGTCATGTAATAAATAAGTGACGAAATCTTGTTATCAAATAATTTTTTTAATGTGATAAGCCGTGATTATTTCTGCCGTCTTGGAGAAAAAAATTACTCTCTAAAGTTTGACGCAAGGGTCATTTTCGCGTTGCAGCGTATACGTAAAGAAGAGTCACGTCAAAACGAAGATAGTGAGTTTCTTCAGGCAAACAGCAGATTTGGCTTAACCCATTTTTCCCTCTCGACGGATTGTTCACCTTGGCGTGCGGGTTATTTTCTTAATTAATTTTTTTATGTAAAAAAAGTCGTGTCTACTAAAATGTAATATTTTTTTGTCGATGACGCAAATTAAACAAAAAGGTTTGAAAGTGTAAAATTAAAAATGAAAAGGATTGAACAAATTCTGAATTTAAGAATCAAATCCTAAACAATTAAAAATTTTAACATTTAAATTTAATTTGGTTTTGAATATAAGGGTTTAATATCGTAAAATTGACAACTGTATGCCTTCTAGCTTGATTAGGCTTAAATTAATGGCCTCCAAAATCTAATAATACCCAAATACAAACATTCAGAATTCTGAATTTCAATTTGCCATTCAGAACTTTCAAAATCAAATAATTTAAATTTATCAGATTATACTTGAGGCATATTTAAAATTTTTTAAATATTAATTTCTGTTTATAAAATTACTCAATTTGAATGTTTTAAATTGGAAATACATTAAAACCTTTCAATTTAAAATTCCTCTCCTTATAAAAAGTTTTCGATTTCAAAGGCTTTACATTAATTCCAATTTTTCACGAGGTTTGACATCGAATAATCTGCTTATTGCAGCTTTAAATTATCTATATCCTAAGCTGAAAAAAACGTATTCCCGAATCATAAGTGATTTCATTTAAAACGTTTAAAATTAAATAATTTGAATTGATAGGTTATACTCGTAGAATATTCGAAATTTTACAAATACTGAAATTTTGAATTTTAAATTTATAATCTAGTTTCTTTTAATAATTGATGCAAAATCCTGTTATACAAAACAAGAATCCACCGACCAAATTTGGACCACAACGAATAAACGAAAACCAAAAAAACCCTATTGTAATCTGAAAAAAACCCAAAAAAACAAAGAAAAACAACAAAAAAATAAAATAAGATTTTCGGAAAAAAATAAAAAAGAGGAAAGAAAAATGAGAAGGCAGCTAACCACATCCCCTTCCTTCTCTTTTTCTTTATTTCGTCTTTTTTATTTTTATGGCCATCAAATTACAATAAAATGAAAATAAAAAACATAAATAAATAAATTTGCATTACCAACGTTTCGGTACTCTTACAGTACCCTTATCAAGGCAACAAAATTTTAAGTAGTAGAAATTGACAGCACCCACGAACAGGTGCTCTCTCTTTGATACCTGAGAATCGAATGAGGGCAGTAGGCCAATCTGTTGTAAACACAATATAAATATCTGTCACAATTACATCAGAAATAGAGAAAGTAAAAAAAATATAATTCATGAAACAGCTACGTTATATGTAATTAATCATATTAGCATAACTTTTGTTCAACCCATCAAGATCGGTTTTTAAATTAATTATTATTATTATTATTAATTAATTTAAAAACCGATTTGGATGGGCAAGAAATTAATTTAACTAAACTTTATTTAATTCTTAAATTCACCTAAATTTCATTTAAATATTGAATTTAGCTAAATTTTATTTAAATTTTAAATTTAAAATTCAACTAAATTTTATTTATATTTTTACTTTATCTTAATTTGATTTAACTTTCAAGTTTAGTTTTTAAAAGTAATTTTAGAAATTTAACTAAAATTCTAAAGTACGAAAATAATTTTTTTAGATTTCTTTATTGTCTCGAAAATTTAAAATAATAATAAATAGAATATTTTTAGGCTCTCTTTAATTTGAATGTAATTAGGTAAATCAGTGTTCATAAAATTTTTAGCGTACATGCCGTACAGAGCCAGCCAACTGACTCAAATATAGCAAAGATTGCTATAGTGATGGCGAAGGCGAACGCGAGAACGAGAAACAGAAAATCTCGTTCGGTTTGGAATTCAACAACTTTCGTTGTGTGCCCCGGCCCCACCTCGCCGCTGACGTGCCAGGAGGACGCGGTTGCCATAGAAACGGTGAAAAAATGAAGAGGGCAGCACCTAGATATATTCGAAAATGTAGATAGATATATATTGTTATTTAACAATTGGAGTACCAGACAATGTGTTTTTTTGTTCTTATTCATAATTTACGTTAAAAAATGTCATGACCCCAATGTAAAATTTGTAAAATTCCTAGGAACCCATATTAGACCACTTTTAAGAAAACATTCATTCATAACTTTCAAAGAATTGACAGATTGGATTGGCCTCTGGTATACTCTCATGATGCCCAATACCAAAGATAAATTTCGTTAGCCAGTCACCTTGGATAAAAATTCAAAAAGTAAGTGCATTTTAATCATTTTTGGGATCACTTTTTTGAAGATTTAAAACATCTCTGTACGATAATAATTTTTCCTTCCGACTTTTTTTACAAAAAAAGAAAATTACCCGAGTTATAGATCTTACAAATTTCAAAAACAAAACGAAAATTTTCAACCAAATAACGCACAATATGACAAAAATTCAATCAAAGAGAAAGGTTCAACGACGCAAGACACAAAAAAAATAATATACAAAATTTGTTTACCCAAAGAGGATTGATGAATTCTTAATCCATAGTTTTTATAAAGGACGAGTACGTTTTCTTCCAATCGTAAAAAATAAGATTAAATATACAAAATGTAATATTTAAAAAACGGCACAAGAGACCCAAAAACTGCAAAGACAAAAGTTGCTTAATCTAACAAGATGTACACATTTTTTATAAGCTCTTGTTATAAAAATGCATTTAAAAAATTAGCTATTTCGAAAAACGATGTAAACTATAATATCTAAGTTGAAAAAATATGTATTTACGTTTCTTTAAAACTTTATAAGTGAGAAATTGAAGTATTGTTAAATGTGCCATCGGGAAGATGTCTCCGAACCCAAACTGGTAAACTAAAATTAATCAAAAGAATTCCAGAGAATTAAAAGGCGTTGAATAATTTATTTTTTAATACTGCGTTATTGTTTCTTTAAAAATTTTTTAAATTCCAGCAAAATTGTTTAACAAAAGGACATTTTTGATTAACATTAAATTACTTTTAACTGGTTTCCTCACCACCCAAGAGGAAGAGTTCGAGCCCATTTTTTTTAAAGTGGTTCCCCATGTATGATTTATCAATATATTATTTATGCACAGGTATCTTCCTCCCTGTTATTTACGGAGAAAAAATGTCATATGGAACAGAATTCTGTAACATATGTTTTTTGCTATAAAGAACAGAAAGAACCTTCGCATTAGACGTTTCGACCTAATAAACTGAACTAAATATATACTATATAGGTATTAAATCACATACGTTTTAAATAGGCAGATTTTTTATTTGTATTACTTTAATAATTATTATTCACAAATTTCAAGACATACATATGCATGGATAGGGTGGGTCGAAAAAATATATAAGTCAAATATGATAATATTATAACATTTCAAAAATCTAATGGAATATTAATATTTTGTAAGTTTTAAAAGCTTCAAAACTGTAAAAACAAATTATTTGAGCTTTTGACAACATTTTCGCAGTTAAAATGACCTTAGAACAAACTGAGAAGACTTTAGCACTAAAAATAGACGAATTTACATAATATTCTCAATTAAAAAAATAATTTCGACCTACCCTAATTCGCGAATTAGCTTATTTCACTCGTGCCTCATAATCTTGAGTTTACGAGCTTTTCTTGAGTTCTTGTCTTCAGTTCTACGTGATTCTAGAACTTCGGGTTCTTCGAAGGCGACAGTTCGCTTTTTAGAATCTTTCTGCTCTGCAATCTTTCCTTTATTTTCTGCAGCATTTGCTCGCCTCTTCATCAGCTCTGCCTGCTTATCTGCCTGTTTGTCTAAAGAACACTTTCTGTGGATTTTTGCTGAAAACAATGTCATGGTTGCAAATAATCTATGTTGGTTGCAAGTATCATTTTCTGCGTACCATTCGGGAGACACATTCAACCTATCTGTGACGGCTTGCCTCATTAGTGCTTCTTTTAATACTTTTTCATTTCTTCTTAGGGGGAAGTTGTCTTAAAATGCTTGCAAGTTGGCCATCACAATATTTCGGAATTTTTCAGTGTGTCTCCGGAGCACAATCAATTGCCAACTTTTTTTCGTTTTACTCTCGGCACTGTATGTATTTTTCGTTTACATTATCCCAGGGAGTGAGAGCGACATGCATGAAGAGCATAAAATCCGTTCCTCGCCATCTCTTCTCCTGTTTATATTTTCTCAGCGTTACGAGCGAGGTTGCTCGATGCGAGCTTCGCGAGAACGGAGAGTGAATGGCCGAGAGAACACCGGGAAACTCGACGTTGCCATTGCGAGCTTCTTCGTGAACGCAGCGATGCTCGCCGATCCGGACTGCAGGCAGAAATCATGTCGAATTCATCACTAGCGAGCGCCTACTCGTAGTATAGATACGTTATTCGGTATTTAAGCCGGTCCCCAGATCCATAGACTGAATTATAACAAGGAGGAGAAGAGTTTCTTTGTTCGGGGCGCTCATATAGTAGAATCAGGGGCGAAACCAGAACATTATTTTCAGGGGCTGGGGACGGGTTTCTAAAAACCTCTCCTAGATCCGCCACTAAGCAGAATAGACATTTCATTAGATGGCAGTGCGTAACACGCTATATAGTTAAATACGTAATATTATTTGTGCGCTTTACTTGAACTTTACTTTAAAATTTTTAGTTTACATATGATCTGTGATTAATCCTATTTATATATTTTGTTGAAAATTCATATATTTTCGTAAAAAATTTATCTCTAGTTGAAAACTTTCTTTTTCTTCTTAAATTATATTTTCAAGTCATTTATAAATTTAGCCAGTTCAAATTTCATGTCTTCGGTTCGAAATGTTATTATTTTTCGTTTAAGACTGAACAGAAATATATTTTTTCATGAATAAGTCTATGCTAAATGAATATGAAAAAGATTGACAATTACAAAACCAGACTTCAAAACTACATCCCTTTCCGGTTGATTGGAGATAAGAAATAATAATTTAAGAAAAGATAGATGAAAAAAGCTACCAAATTCTTTCAAATTCATAGTTTTTTTCTTCAAAATTAAAGTATTTAGTAAAAAATACATTTTCGACTGGAAATTTGATCATGTCAGTTAAAAATACACCTATTTTATAAAAATAATTAACTATTTTCTTGAAAATATTTTTTTTTAAATTCAATTATTTGGCTTAATATTCGTCTTTTTATTTCATATTTCAACGGTTTGGCTAAAAATTAATTTATTGTGTTAAAAATTAATTTGTTTGATAACAATTAATTTTTTAAAGTAAACATTTTGTTCATTCAGCTGATCATTCTTCTTTTTTGTCCAAAAATTTAGTATTTCTTGGAAAATTAACCTTCTTGTAGAAAATATGTTAATATTTTTTAGGAAATGGTTTCTTTAGTACACAATTTACGTCTGGGATTAAAAGATTAACTAATTTATAAAAATACTGGTTTTGGGTTAAAAATTAATTGCTTCAATGAAAAGTGTTACAAAATGAATGAAACTACTTAATTTAATTGTGTAGTCGTAGATTAATTTTTTAAACTGAAATTTCAACTATTCCATTTTTAACTCAAAATTTAGCTTTTTCAGTTGAATTGAAAATACAAATCCTTGGTTGGAAATTCACGTTTCTGATCGAAAATTCTGGAATTTAGTTGACAGAACTTGGGTTGGAAAATGAACTATATTGCTGAAAACTCGGGTTATTAGTTTTTTTTTAAAATAAGAAATCATGTTTTCCCTGGGAATTAAAGTATCATTTGTTGATAAAAGTTCAATTTTTGTAGAAAACAAAGATAAGAGAACAATAATCAATGAATTATTCTCTCAAAAATAATTCATATAAATAATATTAATATTAATAAAACATGTAACTATTTGGTTGAAAAACCGTTTATTTAAGGTAGAAATGTGTTTTATAACTGAAAATTCAAGTATTCACGTTAAAGGGTCATTATTGAAGGCAAAAGTTGGTTTCTTCATTAGAAATTTCAAATACCTTGGTGTAGAAATTCACTTTTTGGTTAAAAATTTAACTACATTCTTGAAAACACGTTTTATCGTTTGATAATTAATTGTCTCCAATGAAAAGTTAACTGCAGGTTTCTAGTTTCTAACAACATATTGAACTTTTTGAAATTTCGAATAAACATTCGTTACGAATTTAACTTTATTTTTGGTAATTCCTATCTTTCATGACAAATTTTTCTTTCTAATGTAAAACGAAATGTCTTGGTTGAAAATTAATATCCTTGTTTGAAAGTTAAGGTAAATTGTTGTAAGTTCATTTTATTTTTTACAATTTTAACTAATGATTTTAAAAAAACGTTATTCTTGGTTCAAAATGTATTTTATAAATAAAAATGTAATTATTGCAGTTCAAGGTTCATCATTTTATTTCAAAAGTAATTTCTCGAATTACAAATGTAACATTTTTTTGAAGTTCGTTCTTTTTGAAGTAGGAAATTAATATTTTAATTGAAAATGTCACTGTTTCCTTTCTGGTAGGGAACTCATCTTTTTGATTGAAAATTTACCTCTTTGTCTAAAAATTCATGTATTTGGTGAAAAATTAGTATTCTTAAGTTCTTATGTATAAAATTAAAGTACTTAATTAAATTTTGCACTTACTTGGTTAAAATTGCAGTTGATTGGTTGAGGGGCTTAAATATTTTGTTAAAAACTCTTTTTTTAGGTTAAATATTACTTTTTTAAGTTTCAATTTAACCATTCCATTTATTATTGAAAATTAAATTATTTAAGTTTTTATTAAGAATTTATCCTACATATTTGGTTTGTAAATGGAACTGTAGGAAGGAAAGTATACCTAAATTCTTAAACATTTATACAATTAATAGAAAATTTCACTATTTTGTTAAAAATTAGTCTTTTGGATTGACAATTTATTAGTTGTGGTACAAAATTCATCTTTCTTGTTTGAAAACTGAAGATTCTTCCAACAATATCGTCTGTTTGTCAACATTTTTCTTGTTTAGTTCAACTAGTTTTCCAAACATTTGCACTCTGAAATTTTGAAAAATCAGTAGAATGCAATCTACTCACGACAATTCAGCTGTAAGTTGTTCATTTAACAAATTTGTGATTTATATTTGCTGCTTTTAAATAAACACAGGATTTTCACTCTAGCCATAACCGGTTTAACCAGGCCTTGTAGGAGTCAAGGGGGAAGGAGAGACGTCAACCCATTGACGAATTTCCCTCTCCGCTAGGTTCAAGTGAGAAGAGCACAAAAACAAAAAGGGATCAATTTTGTACGGAACATTTTACTCTAATGATTATTTGACTCTCAACATCATAATGATCTGTACATTTGGATCAATTTGATCTTATTTTTCGTTCATGAAAGTAAACAAAATAGCCGCCAATTCCTGCTACTGGTATCATAAATAAATGGCCTAAAAATAGTTTCTAACCGCGTGCAAGACACAACATACATACATGATCTCGAATCAGATCATCATGATCTAAAAAGTCGATCATTCACTCCGCCCGATCAAAATGCTCTTGAATTCGATATCATGTTTGTCCCATATCAATATGATATTGATTTCGGTATAATTTAGCTAAGCTCTTCCGTCTTTTTTATTTTTATTATCATTAAATAACAATAAAATAACATTCAAAGGAAGAAAAAGAGAAGGAAGAGGATGTAGTTGGCTGCCTTCTCATTTTTCTTTCCTCTTTTTTATTTTTGTCTGAAATTGTTTGTTGTTGCTTTTTTTGGTTTTTCGGATTACAATAGGGTTTTTTTTTGTTTTTGTTTGTTCGTTGCTGTCCAAATTTGGTGCTTGGATTCTTGTTTTTTAATTTTTTTAACGGAAGTTTGCATCAATTTGATTATTGGACACTGTTGTGTTTGTAATTTATATTTTTGGTTTAAAATTAAACTAATTTAATAGAAAGTTCAAATTCTTGTTCAGCAGTGAAGGATATATTATTTAAAAATGAAAGGATTTAATAGAAAATTATTCAATTTTGTTTAATGATGGACGTTCTTTATTATTTTATTTCAGTACAAAGATACTGGTAACTTGGAATAAAAAGTTTAAAGAAATTATTGTGGAATTTCCTCGGCCAGTGACATAGCTAGGATTTTTTTTCGGGGTGGGGGGGGGGGCTTCGATTTTTTTCCGACGGGGGCTTCGGATTTATGTATACGCAAAAAGTGGGGGAAAAGGTGATTGAATAATGAAAAAATTTAGTTTCGGGGACCCAAACTTCGCCCCTGGCTAAGTCTGTTCTCGGCAAGGCTCGCGAAGCTCGCGGCGAGCTCCTTCATGCAGAGGATTCGAGTAGCGTCCAGTCTCGCTGCGAATTCTCTCGGCAACCAAGAAGCGCGTCTTTGAGTTTCGCGTTGCGCATTGCAAGGCTTCGAAGTTCACCCTGTTTCCCTTTCCTTCGCGTAAGCAGAGTCGAGCACCACAGCTGGCCAAAAGTTTCCCAACCATTCCGATAGGAGACTCCCCGAGATCACTTCTCTTCTCCCCACAACGAAACTCGTGACACCAAGTTAAGTCACTCTACTTGAGGACTGCGGAGAGGAGACCTTCCGAGACCTTCCGAGACTCTTTGGCTCGATTCCTTCGAAAATTCCAGATATTTTATTGAAAGGTGCTGACCTTAGTACTTCCTTTGTCGATGCTTTTTGTACTATCGATTACAATGGTTGCTTTTCTTCTGCGTTCTTCGCCGGTTCATCTTCTTTGTTATCGTCCTCTTCGTTATCCCGCTCTTCTTCATCGTCAACCCCATCATTATTCATCTTTTCTACATGTTTGTTTTTCCTCAGGAACATCATCCTCGTCGAGTTGACCGATTTCCATGACTGTCATTGTCCTTACCGTGTTCCTTTCTTCTGGTGCCTCGAAATTCTTCAGTTACTGATCCATTTCATCACTCGTGATCGCTGGCAGATAAGAACCATTGTCGGGAGCAACGTTTCCCCTTCCTGCCGATTTGAGATCCTGAACAGCAA
The DNA here is from genome assembly GCF_010883055.1 of Belonocnema kinseyi. Classification (NCBI taxonomy): domain Eukaryota; kingdom Metazoa; phylum Arthropoda; class Insecta; order Hymenoptera; family Cynipidae; genus Belonocnema; species Belonocnema kinseyi. Next base: position 114,850,028 of record NC_046662.1, on the reverse strand, counting down.
CCATGTGACGCATCGTTAAAAGGAAAATTCGACCAGAAGGATTTGGATTATATCCTCCGCGTCCTCGGATTCTTGAAAAAAGAGTTTTCACTGAATCTGTGTTGTAAAATGTAGTCAACAGCTGGAAGGAGGTGTACTTTGCAACCATGTCGCGATAAAGGAGCAACAGCGCTCGAACAGTCGCTACGATGCTCTTAAAGAAAGGAATTCTTATAAGCTTTCCAGTTTTTTTATCCTTTACTTGGATTGTAGGTCCCCAGACTAAGAACTCTTCAAAGATTTGAAAACACTCCGGATTCTTTTCAGAGAAAGGTCGCTTATTTGGATTGGAGTCAAAAATGTTGCTGCTATTACAAACATCGGATACGGTGTTCATTTTTCCAAGAAACCAAATCGTCTTGCCCGCTGTTTCTGTGGTTTGAATCTTTGCCATCTTAGCCGCTTCCATAGCATATTTCATTTTGTGACTTACAAGTTGGAAAGCCAATCTGGCATTTTGCCTTTGAAAATTATGAGGTGCTAGGTGTTCCAAACGTATACGACCCAGAGTATTAGACAGCTTGTTGTTTTGATCTGCGTTGCAAGTCGTAATGACATCTTTGAAAGCAACTTCTTTGCCATCAACTATCAAGATTCCATATCTTTGCCACGCACTAACAATGTTTTTCAGTTCGTGTACAAAGTCATGTATACTATAGCAAGAACTGTTTTATCATCATATTTGAAAAACGCATTTTCTTCTTTAACTCCTAGTTTTTTATAAGCTCCAATGTTAGGACCCCCTCGATCGCAAACAAACATTTGGACATCAGCACCGCATTCCTCTGCTTCATCAATGCTTTGTTTGATGAGTGCTCCCAGGTTCTCTGACTTCAGACTACTCTGTGCTAGCACGTACAAAATCACACAGCGTCATCGATGAAATGCATTTAAGCCATTGAGAGTCAATGCAAATAATTTATTTGCGAGTTTTTGGGTCTTACTTAGGTGCCTGAGATCTTCCAATCCTTCGATTATATCCATTTTTGAATCATATTCCAAATGTGTTATTATGTCATTTTCTTGCATATTCTGGCAAATCTTTTAACTAAATTTTCAGCCTTTCCGTAATATGTTCAAGAAATCTGGGATAGACCTCTGTTTTAGCTATGCTCTTCTCAATAGTTCTGGGATGTGCTAACATCAATCCTGCTGGCCTCATCCTATCGTAGCTAGCTGCTGAGTGGAAATGCCACTGAGTTGCCATATCCATCTCTCCCTTCGTATATGGAGCTTGTCTATTGCTGTCAGGTCTTCCAGACGCTGTTGCTATTTTCTGTTGCTTTATCATTGTTTGCACGAGAGAACGAAGACCTTCATTTTCTGCTCTCAAGCGGATAAGAGAATCGTTAAAGTTATCTTCGTCTTCTTAATTGGGCACTTATTCTATTGCAGCACTTTTACCACTTTCTTCCTGAAAAAAAACATGTGGGGGAGAATTTGGATAATTATTACTTACCTCATATTTCCACACTGCATTCCCCGGAACAAACTCCGACACGCAGCCAAGTACTTCGTCGTGATGAATTCGGGTCGCATTGCGAACTAACCTACTGTGGTCGGTGGTTGTGAAGCAATTACTTTCAAAATAAAAACCACATATCATCAACTTCGTCGTTCTCTTCTTTTGCTCAATTCCTACAAGAATGTTCAGAAATTAATGTTCGGCAGATAAATAAGTAAATTATAAACCGCAATAAATCATACCTATGGCTACGTCTCACGTGGTCTCTAGATCTAGTTACATTGTTTTCTTTAAATTGTTAGAATAAATTTTTTTTTATTTGTTTAAGCCATTTAAAGAAAATAAGTTCTGATGGTTCGAATGTTTCAATTTCGATGGACTTCGAAATTTTTTGCAACCTGGAAAATGACCGGACATTTTTTTCTGTTCCAGGTATACAAAAAGTAAATAATAGGACCACAGTGTCTTTAATTTTCACAAAATTTTAACTTACGTTACGCCCTGCAACTGACATAACCCCTCGTATTAGCCCTTATTTAAAAGTTACCTTCGAACGTATTAAATAGGCTGATTGTTTTTGCGAAAATCGAGAAATAGTTGCATTTTTAACTTGCAAAGGATAAATGCCTAACCAATAATGCATAAGTGCAATCTTCTGATGAAAAACTAATTTTAAAACAAAAAGGGATTTGTCAACAAAATTTCATTTTTACCGAAAGTTTCATTTCCACCAAAACAATTAAATTTCAAGGAACAATATGAATTTTTAACAAAAAATTAATTATCAGCTGAATACTCTAACGTTCGATCAAATTTTTGAATCCTCATTTTTAATAAAAAGGATATATTGTTAACCCAAAAGATCCATTTTTAAATAAAAAAGACCAATTTTTGGGGGGAAAAAATAACCAAATATTTGATTTTTGAAGTTAGAAAGTTAAATTTCAAACAAACAATGCAATTTTTTAGTTTTTAATCAAACAATTATGATTCAACCAAAGAGATTAATTTGTAACTAAGATATTCGAATACTCAATTGGAATCGTTACAATTTCAGTTTTAAAAAAATTACAATTGAAAAGATGATTTTCAAACCAAAATAATGAATAATTAACTACAATACCTTATTTTTTAGTCAAAAATATGAATGTTCAAATATTATGATGAATCGTTAACTAGAATAATTCATTTTTTGACAAAAAGATGAATTCCTAACCAAACAGATTAATTTTATTAAAAAAATGAATTTTTATTTAAATGCATGAATTTTCAATGAAACATACATTTCATCCAAATAGGGAAATTTTCGAAAAAAAGAGTCATTTTCTAAAAAAAATTCGTTTTTAAACAAAAAGATAAATATCCAAACGAAAAGATTCATTTTCTATAAAAAAATTTTTTAATTATAACTAACAATTTAAACATTAATTGTATTTTTAACCAAAAAAGATTAAATTTCTACCAATATATAATTTCTAAACCAAAAGACATGAATTTTCTACAAAAAAGATTTATTTTTTAACCCGAAAATATGAATTTTTGATGAAAAAATTAACACTTAACTAAGTAGCTGATTTTTCAACATTCTGAACGAACAATTTAATCATTAATTTTATATTTAAAAAATAATTTTCAACCAAACAGTTACAATTTCTACCAAATAGACGAATTTTTAACGAAAATTATGAATCCCAAATTAAAAACGTGAATTTTGAACCAAAGAATCGTAGTTCTCAACAAACAATTTAATATTTAGGATTTCCATAAAAAACAAGTTTAAATTAAAAATTTTTTAAATATCTAAATTTATTCAAGAAAACGAATTTTTAATGAAATAGTTAATTTCCTAACAAACAAAAATTAATTTTCAGCCACTTGTATTGATAACCGAAAAAGAATAAATTTCTATGAATGCAGAATTTCCAAACCAAAAGAGACGAATTTTTTACAAAAAAGCTTAATTTTTCAACCCGAATATATGAATCTTTAACAAAAAATTAATATTATACCAAATAGTTGAATTTTCATCTAAAAAAATTAATTTCTAGTAAAACACGAATTTTCAACAAAACAAAAATTTTCTATTGCAAAATATTAACATTCAACCAAAGAGATTAATTTTTAACTAATATTATAGAATATTCATTGGAAGAGTTACCATTTTAGTTTAAAAGTACAAATAATTATCAACCAAAAATATGAATTTTCAAACAAGAAGATTAAATTTCAAACGCAAACATTAATTTACTAAAAAAATAAGCCAATTTTTAACAAAATAGATTAAATTTTCCAGTTTAAAAAAGTATTTTTCAACTAACTAGTAACTTTTCAACTAAAATAATAAAGAGTCAATTGAAAAAGTTGAATATATATATAGATTGGCGGAAGGGCGCACAATACTCCTGCCGAAAATAGGCAACTTAGCTGACCCGAAGAACTACAGGCCAATAACTTGTCTGAACACGCTTTATAAGATATTCACAGCTATCCTAAATGATAGGATTGTTCGGGCAATTGAACCTGTGTGGCAAAAAATGTATGAACAACGTGGCTCAAAGAAAGGCGTAGCCGGATGTCGAGAGAGCCTGCTCATCGATAGATGTGTCTGTAAAGATGCAGCATTCTACCAGCGTGACCTATCAATGGCCTGGATTGATTATCGGAAAGCTTTCGATTCTACATCCCATAGACTTATCATCTGTCTTTTGGAA
>NC_046662.1:114844123-114845713 GCF_010883055.1 Belonocnema kinseyi | reverse complement strand
TAAATTAACTCGTATCCAACGATAAAGAAAGTTTCTTCTTTATCGACTGAGATTATAAAATCAACGAGTTTAATCGACGGCAATACGCAAGCCGTCACACATAGATGCGGCACGTGTTTGGTTCGAGGAACTGATTGTAGACGGCGCTTTCGGCGAAAATTGCCCGATCCCCCCATGCCTCTCCACCCGTAAATTACGCCCTGGAACTTCTTTGCCCCCGCACTATTCTATCATCAAACAATTCCGACGATTAGCCGATACTCAGTCTGTACATAATGAAAAATTGCCAATACAAATTTTATGAAAAATATTTTTAAAATATTTATTTTCAATTTTTCGATTCAATTTCACATTAAGGATATGTATAAATGCATAAGATATACTCTTGAATTTAATATAAATGTAATTTTATCGTATAATGAATATTTTTAACTGCTATAGTTTTTTGTTCACTGTAAAATTATGAAAAAAATAAAATAGTAACTAATACTTAATAAGCTAGTCATTTTATTACTTATATTTTTCGAAATACACTATTCTATGAATAAAGTCTATTTTTTAAATATTGCAAAAGATTTTTATTTGAAAAAGGGACGAAAGCAATTCTACCAAAGAAAACTCTACATTTGGAAATTCTACAGTGCTAATTTTACACGTGAAAACTCTATACACAATCATATTTATTAAAGAAATCAAATAATTTACATGTAAACTCAACACGGTTAAATAACACGTCGTAAATTTATACGAAATGATTTAAATTTTTAAAGAATTCTTTGTTTAAATATTTTATTGCCGCATTCTTTTTATTTGGTACAGTTTATTTAAATTTGAAAAATTTATAGTTTTTTTGTCTACAATTTTACAGTGTAGGATTTATTACCATATTAAGTTAAAGCGATTTAAAATTTCTTTAACAAATATGATTGTGTACAATTCTCGCGTATAGAATTAGTGTTTAGGGGTTTTATATATAGAGTTACATTTTATTGAATCATTACTGCCTCCCTCATTGTTGTTAATTTCAGAAAACAATAATTTGCAAATTTGTATGTTTCTGGAATTAATTATGAATTAAATTTATTACAATTAGACAATAAAAGTGTATGATAAAATTATTTTTTATTTGATTTGATTTTTTATATAATAATTGATCAAATTGTAAGTATATTATTCCAAATTTAATAATATTTTAAATTATAAATTTAAATTTTATTGTAAAATGTATGTAGTAAATGTAATTTGTTTATACTTTTAGTGATCAAAATTCATAGGTACCGAATTTTTAATTGTAAACCCGATAATTTGAAAATTAAAAAGACCTACTTCTAAAATTTAAATCGAATGGTCGAATCGTCCACGACCGTACAGGCCCACAGGTGGTCCAGTTAAAATTAATGAAAATTATCAATATTTTGTCGTACATTTCTTAAATGAAGGTAACGAAATAAAAATTCAGAAATTATTAGAAAGTTTTAATAACGTTAATTCGCCAGGAGCGGGTGCTAATCTGAAAATTTGCACCCGCTTCCAGCGAAATCGCGGTAAAATTTCAGCCATAACCACGTCTCACAACCGTGAGATAGGTGG
>NC_046662.1:114826180-114844023 GCF_010883055.1 Belonocnema kinseyi | reverse complement strand
GCGAGGTGGGGCCGGGGCGCACATCGAAAGTTGTTGAATTCCAAACCGAACGTGATTTTTCGTTTCTCATTCTCGCGTTCGCTTTCGCCATCACTATAGCATTCTTTGCTATAGTTGAGTCGTTAGCTAAATTCAACATTTAAATAAAATTTAGGTGAATTTAAGAATTAAATAAAATTTAGGTAAATTAATTTCTCGTCTGGTTTCTTTTCAAAGAGAAATTTTCTAGCTACTAAGTAAATGAGGTTTAAAACAATTCTATTCGTACATTAAGATTTATTGTAATGCAATTTTTGAAATTATTTTGTAAAACTAAATTTAAAGATTGAATACAATTTAGATCATTTCAAAAAGTGAATACATGTTAGTTAAATTTAAAATTTAAGTAAAATTTAGTTGAATTTAAGTAAATTTCAGTTAAAATTGTGGATGTTAAATGGTGTTAAATTTAAGTACAATTTAGTTCAATAAAAATGAAATTGTCGTTAAATTTTTAATTTGATTGAATTGAATACGCATATATTTGGGTTGTTTCTTGGCTTCAAAAATGGAGGGCATTCAAATAAGCTGGAGAAATTAAAAAAAATTTCCTTATCTTTATAATAATTAGTTAAATTCAACAAAAAACTCAGGAAAGTAATTAGGACTCATAGTTCTAAAGTTTTTGGTTTAAAACTTTTCAGAAGTCGACAATGTCAAAATATAAAAGGAAGCGTTTAAACATCAGCATAACTATTTTTCATGGAAATACTTTAATATCCCACAATTTTATTTCAAATTAGAAGTATATTATCAATTAAATAATTATTCCATTCAAAATTATTTAGTTTCGAAAATTGGATTATAACTTCAAAGTCTTTGAAATTAAAAGGTTTTAAATAAGAGAAATTTAAAATAAAAAGAATTAAAATTACAGTGTAATTATTTTCTTTTAGAAGTGTAAGAATAAAATAATAATTATTGAAAGAAACTATTTTATAAATTTAAAATTCAAAATTTCAGTATTTGTAAAATTTCGAATATTCTTCGAGTATAACCTGTTAATTCAAATTATTTAATTTTAAACGTTTTAAATGAAATCACTTATGATTCGGCAATACATTTTTTTCAGCTTTAGGGTATGAATAATCTAAAGGTGCAATAAGCAGATTATTCGATGTCAAAAATCGTGAAAAATTGGAATTAATGTAAAGCCTTTGAAATCGAAAAGCTATTATAAGGAGAGGAATCTTAAATTGAAAGGTTTTAATATATTTTCAATTTAGAACATTGAAATTTAGTAATTTTATAAACAGAAATTTTAAGAATTGTATTATTTGAAATTTTTTCGTAGAGTTGATCAATTAAAAATCTGTCCGCATCGCGGGCACATTCTCAGAGCGCGCGGCTCGCTTCGCTCGCAAATTTGAGCGCGCCTAGGGCGCGCGACTGTCGAATCTCGCGCTTCGCGATCGGATATTTATTCTTTGCACTTGGAATGCTTGAAAAAAACTTTATCAAAAAGATCTCTTTTAGATGGCAGTATTTATATACGTCTTCATATTCTGAATTGTCTACTTAATTAAGTATAGTCAAATATTAAGTTTCTCAAAGTTCTGTAGGCTTTGAGGTACACATTCTCATCGTGACACTTGCGCTGCGCGCTCGATTTCCGACAGACATTTGTAAACAGGTTTTGTTGGATTTTTTTCTCGTAACGTTCGTCGTTTTCCCACACATTTTTTTTATTTTATTTTTTTTCAACGTTATTTTTCACAAATAAAACAAATCTTTTTTCGTATCCTACATAGTTTGTCCACAAAATGGATTTTTTTATTTTAGATTGTTTTTTGTGCAATCAAAATTTGAATTTTAGATTTTTGAAGAAAAGCCACAAATTTGATTATGATAATCTTGTAAGGCTTTCAAAAAGAAATGCTTTTCTTTTTTTTTTTTTTTGACTTTTTTCATATCGTGCGTTTTTCGGCTTCAAATTTTGATTTTCGGTTTATTAAAAAAATTTTGAAAACGCTATAACTCTGAGAATTTTCTTTTTATCGAAAAAGCTCATTAGGATAAATTGTTTGTTCTTTTGAATACTATGAATATCCGTACATATAATATTTAAATTCAGAAAAAAGTTGTCTAAATAATTTTCAAAATGCGCTCACTTTTTGAATTTTTATCAAAAATGGCTGGTTTACGAACTCGTCCTTTCTTTTAGGACTCAAAAAAAGTGTGCTAAAGATGAATTTGATTCGTTCATTTTTTCGAGAGTTATCGTGTTAACGGACGGACGGACAGACAGACAGACGCCATCGTGAAAACCTGATTTTCGGATTCAGGGGGTCTCAAAACGTGGAGATCCATTTGAAAGTGTGCTGTCGAATTTCCGACAATTCTAATACTTTCTCAATCATAAATGATGATAATGTAAAAATATAAGCATTAATATTTTTTAAATTTTGAATATGCCTCAAGTATAATCCGATAAATTTAAATTATTTAATTTTGAAAGTTTTGAATTGAAAATTGAAATGCAGAATTCTAAATGTTTGTATTTGGGTATTATCAGATTTTGGAGGCCATTAATTTAAGCCTAATCAAGTTTGAAGGCATACAGTTGTCAATTTTACGATATTAAACCCTTATTTTCAAAACCAAATTGAATTTAGTGTTAAAATTTTTTATTGTTTAGGATTTGATTCTTAAATTCAGAATTTGTTTAATGCTTTTCATTTTTAATTTTACACTTTCAAACCTTTTTGTTTAATTTGAGTCATCGAGAAAAAAATATTACATTTTAGTAGACAAGACTTTTTTTAGGTAAAAAAATTAATTAAGGAAATAACCCGCGCGCCAAGGTGAACAATCCGTCGGGAGGGAAAAATGGGTTAAGCCAAATCTGCTGTTTGCCTGAAGAAACTCACTATCTTCGTTTTGACGTGACTCTTCTTTACGTATACGCTGCAACGCGAAAATGACCCTTGCGTCAAACTTTAGAGAGTAACTTTTTTCTCCAAGACGGCAGAAATAATCACGGCTTATCACATTGAAAAAATTATTTGATAACAAAATTTCATCACTTATTTATTACATGGAAACATTTGTTTTTGTTTACAAGATTTAAGAAGTAAGAAAAAAATCTTGATTGGAATATATTGATTTTTGAAGAACAAGAAGCTTTAAGCATTATAACGCTAGGCGTAAATAATTTTAACATATCTTCCTTTTTAATTTAATAAACTCAATATTAAAATGGAAGTTTTAATATTGTCAGAAATAAATATTCACTTTACCTTCAAGTACCTAGATGACAGTTTGGACTTGTCATGTTCATTGTAATTTTTACATTATGTCTAATTGTCTACTGTGTTATGAATTGCAGTTAGAAGAAAGTTGTGAATAATACAATAGGGCGGAATTAAGCTTCGGTTTTCAATCAAGATCTTTGAAAAGGAGTATACAATTTTTGAAAAAATAAGTCTTAACAAAAAAGTGCCAGATCACGTATTTTTTGGTTCGATTCATAATTTCATTCAAATATGAAATTCTTTCCTAATTTATTTTTAATTATGAAAGAAATAAAGATTTTTAATATCTTTTTCAAATAAAAAAGTGTTTTTTTTTTGCATGATTGTTGTTATTTTTCTTTAAAAAACCTTTTTTGTTAATGAGGTAATTAATTTATGATGCATAAGCCTTTAAAATTCTATAAAAGAAACTGAAAGTTAATCAAATATTTAAATTATTAGAAAATGAATTTATTTACGAACAAATTTAAAAGAGCAAGTTTTTTATTAAAGGAAAGAATTTAAAATAATTATTTTAGCAAAATCAAAAATTTTTAATGGAATTAAATATGGAAACAGTTAAACAAGTAAATGCAAACAAAAGCTTAATCGACCAGCTGGAAAGTATAGTTTTCTATACATGACCGGTGGAGAACATTTTAAAGTTTCAACTTATTTTTCTCAATAAATACAAAATAAAGGAAATAATTAAAGGAGACTAAATAAAAAACTAAGTAAACTTATATATTTATTAAAAATAAAATAAAATCAGCGTCAAGTTCTTTTTAAAAATATAGGCTATTGAAGTACATAATAGTTCTGTGAATTTATAGCATTAGTTTATATTATTTTTCATGGTTGCGGTTTAAAAATGTAATTAGCTCATGTATTAAAACAACAAAAAGACGAAAATTATGGCAATTTTTATGTCAAGTTTTAGTATTAAATAATAATAAAAAAAAATTAAGCAAACTTTTTTTGTAAGATTGAGTTACTTCTTATTTTAATTTGAAAAAATGGTTCATATTTATAATATGGCCTTAGCTAAACTGTAGAAGCAAGCCGTAATTTCCTTTGACTTTCGAAAATGCTTCTTACACTTTACAGCTGTTAAAAAACTCATATACCACTTCATTCACTAATATTTAAAAAATGCAACATTTCAGAAGACATTTGTCTAGGTCTATAAGAATATTTAGGAAAAAGATTTTGTTATAAGTTTTTATAAGGAAATTTATTTTCAGAATTTTTATTTCTTTAACCAGAAAAAAATAGTAAGGACATATTCAACCACAATTCTGGTTGATTTAACCAGACAGCTTTTTTAATTCATTTAAATTTAAGGAAAACTTAACTGTATCTTCAAATTCACTTTTCTACTAATTTTCAAAAAAATTATAACTTGAATAAAAATTATTTTTTTAATTAAAATTTGTTATTACTATTTTATACTAACATATTTGATATATTTTGGGCATAATTTTGATTTCAAAATGTCTTTAGAGTTTTCGAATTCCTTCAAGACCTTTTCTACTCAATTAAAATTATTTTTTCATTCACTTATAAAGTAAAATTAGATTATTACCATTTTGGATTTCAAATGCACTGTAATTTGACGCGACCGAATATATAGCTGCCTGTCGCGCCTCTATAAGCATATGGCGGAACCAATCGGTACATGTCGCGCCTCTACAAGTACGTGGCCGAACTAAAAGCAATACATATACATGCTGGACCACAAACTTGCCTGTCGCGCTTACTATCGGTATGTGGTGCAACTAATTTCATGCCGTATCTCGGACCTAATATTTTTGGAAATAACAGCATCAACAGCATCAAGGCCCATTCACAAGTTAACCGTTTGCAAAGCCGGGCTGGTAAGTTAGCGATTTACAGAATATGTAGGTAAAGCAAACACAAACGATATTCTTATTCATTCATTTTATTTCTTACTTGTTAAGGTTCATTTATTTTATAATTTTTCATACAAAACTGGCTTAAGTCTACACCACCCTTAAATTACCATTATTTAAAATTATTGGTGAATTAATATTTGGAAATGTAATGCGACTTTATTGATTTTAAGTGAAAATTCATGACTCCGCTAACCCATTTTTAACATACTCTTAAAAGTGATGATATATAATACTACATATGCAGTATCAAAATGCATACAGGTCGTTATACCAGAGGTGAGGTGGGAGATTGCTTATGCCGTGTAGTTCATTTCGACAGACTTCCAAGAACTAAAATTAAAGGCCCAAAAGCGCGCTCTGTTTCCCTTATTGTTATTTTTCGGGAACTAAGATGAAAGGTTGCTTACCTGCTACTCATTTGGTAAAACAGGGTACAATTTGATAAATTCGGTAGAGAAGATCGGAGTTGGTGACAATTATACATAATAAAATAATAAATTAAGAAAAATGTATCAAATCTACTCCTTTAAAATTAATTATTTAACTAAGCTTTGGCTTTAATGATTTTCTCAACTAGAAAATGTTATTATAATAAAGATAATTTTTTATTTATTATCTCCAGTTCTTAGAATAATATACTTATTAATTAATTAATAATTAATACTGTGAATAATTATACCTAATTATTTTGATCCATGTTATTTAAATTTAAATTCATTATTGTGTTTTTAAAGATAAGGAGTTTATATAATAACAATTAGAGTATGATCTTCAATTCAATAGAATCTATATATTAGAAGCTATTCAATATCAACATTATTAATATTTTACATAATTTTCATTGTTTACATATATTTTTTTGAAAATTAGAATCGTAGACTAAAATTCTATTTCTTTCGGTTCAGCTGAAAGAAAATCTGAATTAGTAGTTACCATTTTTATTTTTTATCAAAAGTTTAATAATAATTGATATAACTATTATTATTTTTCGTGGAACTTTTCCTGAATATCGATACGATAAATTATTAATACTAATTTGAAAAGATTTTTACCTGAGATTTCAAATGTGATATTATATTTATAGTTAATTAAGTGGGTAATAATTACTAATATTTCATTAAATCATAAAGCTTTAACTTTGACCAATTTTTAATTGTAAAATTGTAATCGCTTCGAATTAAAAATTACTTTTCAATTACATTATTCAATTTTGATCACTCTGAATTAGTCTAATTTTAAAAATTGAAGTTAGTCATTTTTTCTAGAGATTCTGATACAAAAATCTTTTAATATATGTATTTTTCTTAAATTTGAAGCAAATTCAATTAGAACTTAGTCAATATCGTAAAAAAATTAAAAAATCTTAGTATTTGATATGTACATACGAATAGGAGAGAAATACTGCCTTGATTTGAAAGAACACCGTTAACTGCATTTTGGATAAGGCCCTTGAGCCGCCTACCGTTAATTGCTTCAGATGACTTTATTCGATTTGCAGTTAACGGTGTTCTTCCAAATCACGGCAGAATAGGCATGTCGTTGCCGGATCTAAATAACGAGCGGACTGTTCTACCTAGATCTTGGATTGCTAAACCTCTATTGCTTTTGCAAACCAACATGGTCCACTCCCCCTTGTAACTTATGATCAATCCTCGCGCCCAAGTTAGATTTTAAGTTTTATGCTTTGTTTAATCTTTGAAATCTATCTGGAATCTATGTGGAATAATAGAAGCCTTTCCGAATTCTTTTATATTTATCCGACAGCTTTGCGAAATATTTGAAATTTTTGTAAATTCTTCATAAAATCTTAGAGATATTATTGCAACCTTTGTAAATTCTTCGTGAAATTTTCGCGAAATAACTTTTTTAAATCTATTCAAAATGTTTAAAATTTTTGAGAATTTTGAAAACTTTGTGAAATAATAGAAGTCTTTGTAAAATAATGGAAATATCTCTGAAATCTTCTAAACATATCCTAAATCTTTCCGAAATGTTTGAAATCTTTGTAAACTTATTAGGACGTCATTGGAATTATTTGTTCAATCTTTGAAATCTATTTTAAATTTTCGTGAAATATTTGTAAGCTTTGTGAAATCTTTCAAGCCATTGGGAAATCATTGAAAATCTTGTGAAATCTTTCTAAAATCTTAGTGAATTCTCTCAAAATCTTTGCAAAATGATTAGGCAATTATTGAAATCGTTGGTTCAATCTTTGAAATCTATCTGAAATCTTTCTGAAATATTTGAACTCTTTGGGAAATCATTGAAATACTTTTGAAATATTCGGTGATATTTGTTAAATTAATAAAACCTTCATGAAATCTTTTTAAAATGATTGAAGTCTTTATGCAGTCTCTTAAATCGACCCGAAATCTTTGAAATATTAATTGTCGAATAATAGAAGACTTTATAAAATCTTTTAAATCTATGCGAAGTCTTTGCGAAACCTGTGAAATTGTTCCGATTTCTATTGCATTTTTGATTGGACATACTTTGAACTGCTAGATCATTAACCATTTTTAATAAAATCATATGGTAATTATTACATCAAGAATGTAAAGCTTCGTTAAGAAATTGGCATTAGCTACTTTTAGATGAAATAGTAACTCTTTGTACTATAAAAAATAAATAATTAAGAGAGTCTCGTTGCCAGTTTCTAATAAATAATCTCAGAGATTTGTAAAAGAGCGGAATAATTTTCATGACAAATAAATAATAAAATTGAGTAATTTTAAAGTTTCTATTACCTATTCGTTTTTTATTATAAACGTTTATTTTTGTTTGTTAAATGTTAATGGACTCTTAAGACTCTTAAAAAAGCTAGTTCTTCGAGAACGGCATTGGACTCTATAAATATAAACCATCCTAAATTTGTAATATGCCAAAGGCGTAAAACACATCGGTATTTTGCAAGTAAATAGTTGCTAGCGCATCTGGAGCATGGTGGGACGACCCCTTGTAAGATTTCACAAGTTTACATCTGTGGCGTAGAAAAAATTTGGGACTCTAATCTGTAATGCAGCTAGCCCAGTCATCTTTCGGGAAACTATCCTTTGAAACAGTCAGGCCTGAGGTTGTAAAAAGTAGAAATTTAGGCGGGAAGTCTCTAGGAGTCTAGGACTCTCGGTAGATTACTGGGGATGAGTATTCCATGAGGGGGGGGGGGGCTTCAATATTTATTTCTGTTCTTATCGAATTTTCTTAACACGTTTATTATGATTTACAGAAGTTGTTCTTTTCAAAGGAAGAACTTTCCGATTAATTCAATATAAATGAATGGAAATTTTTTTATCAACATACGATTGTTTAGAATTTGCCAGTTATTATTCTCATTATTAAAATTTTATTTCATCCAACAATGTACTTATAATATTTTTAAAATATTAATGAAACGTAAAGAATGCATTTTTAAGGTACTTCGCGATGAAGGTAGAATGAAATTCTTCTATCTAAATTTGATCCGAATTTTCTAGAGAATTTCATTTATCACGTTTTTTACTTCAAGGTTTAGATAAATGTAACATTAATGTGCATAATGAAATTAAGAAAAATTCAAGATCTGGCATACAAAATTGTATTTATTCAAGCGAGACGTGTACGCAACAGTATTTTAATTTATATTTGACATGCGCACAAGAAACTTAATTGTTAATTAGGCGTCAAACACAATCGTAAAAATCTGTTTTTTCGGATTCAGGGGGTCTAAAAACGTGAACAATTGACAAAAACTGGGGGAACCAATTTTACATAAATCTAATACCTTCTCTGACGAGAATGTAAAAATCGAGAATTATTCTAGATCAATTTTAACTCTTAAAGTTCTACACTCCTTCCCTCGCATTACTCCCTTCCACGCTCAGTGAGTCACGGCTACACCACGAAAGGCAAATAATGGCTTAATTGCGAATGGTATAATACTAAAATATTTCGATCCTTAAAGAAAATTCTGTCAGCCTCCAAAATCATTTGGTCCACCGACAACTGATAGAAGCTACATTTCACTGTTTAGCAGTGTATATACGCTGATTTGAATTAGACATTTACTGATTCAGATTTAGAGAGTACAAAGAAGACGAATTTTCAACGAAATACAGCAATGTTCAACTCAGACAGGACAATTTTTATACAAATAGTTTCATTTCAAATGAAAAATATAAATTTTAAACCAAAAATGAAATAGTTGCATTTTCAGTTAAAAAAATCATTTTGAACAAAATAATCAAATTTTTAATCAACGAGATGAATTTTCAACTGAATTGAAGGAATATTCAGCTGGATTCGTTAATTTTTTTTAAACTTGCAACAAAATAGCTTCATTATCAACTGCGTTTAGTTGAATTTTCAGTTAAATAAATCATTCTATCGACCAACAAGGCAAATTGTTAATAAAATACATGAACTTCCAAGGAAATAGCATTTGAATTTTTAACTGCAAAGATTAACTGTCAATGCAGAAGACGAACTATCCACCAAAAAGACGAATTTTCAACCAAAAGAAAAGCTCATACGCCCGCTCGGCGCGCGAATCATTACTTTGCTTGCAATTATTTTATTTGGAAATAAAATTCAATAAAATACCACGATAATCATTTTTACTTTAATAACTTCCATTTGTGCACGGATTCGCGTGGGTATCCTCTCACGATGCAGAATAAATGATTATGCAACACTAAACATTTTTATCAAATGTTTAGGCAAATGCGAGTACTTCCAATAACCTCGTCTGTAGCCGCATTGTAATTCAATTGTACTAAAATTAATGCACTGATATTAGGCCCGCCTTAGCGAAGAAAAAATTTCAAATGTGCATAGAATTTGAAATTAAGAGACTTCCAAACATAAAAAATCATATTACAATATGTGATAAGAATACTGGTTATATGTTCGACTGATTTATCACAGTAAAATATATGGAGAAAAGTATTGCAAGAGAAAATATACTACAGGAAATCTTGATAAAGCAAAATATTTAACTGAGGAGATTATGAAATTACTTTAAGAAATTAATAAAAATAGATACTTACTGAAACTAATGAAAATGAAAGTTTTTACCATTATAGAGTTTTAATTTCGTTTTTAATTCTTATTATATATATAGTGCGCACATTTTCTTATAAAAGTTAATTTGTTTAAAATGTTCAAATGGTTCAAAATCTAAAAAAAGTTAAGTTCTGAATTTGTTTATGAAATTTATTTGTCTAATGAATCATTATTGTAAATTTTCAAGGTGTCGTAGGAAAATGTGATTAGAAATATATTCTTTGTTGATTCCGTAAACAAATTAGGCCTATTCTTCCAAAAATGCCCAAACTCTTAATTTGCTCATGAAAGTAGTTTAAATAATAAATCTTTAAAATGCGATTATTATAATTAATCGGAAAGACGTTCTTAATTAAATTTGTAAAAAGAACTGACCCTATTCGTTTGAAAAATAGCCAAATTCTGAATTTGTTATGGAAATTCTTTAAATAATTAACCATTCTTGTAGATTTAACAAATACCTTAGGAAAGAGGCATAGCAAAGACAATCATAGTTAACGTTGTAAACAAATTGTGTTTATTAATTGAAAAATACCTCACCTCTCAATATGTTTATGAAAATTGTTTAAATGATTAATAATTATTATAAATTTATAAAGTATCGTAAGAAATGATCATCGAAAGACAATCTTAGTTTAGATCTTTGAATGGATAGGTGAAAAAGCTATTACGGATCTCAAGACCTTCTTTTAAATGAACTAGTTGAAATTAAAAAGTTTAAAATTGCAGTGTGTAAAATAAAAATAATTAAAAATTCGAAGTTTTTGAATTTTCATATTGAATACTGAATTAAAACATTTACAAACATTGAAACATTCAATTTAGTTTTCGTTTACAAATTCTCGAATTTTAATTGCTTCATATTGAAAATTATTTATTTTAAAAAAACTTCCACTTAACATTTTCCAATTTTGAAATTTTTGAACCAGTTTCTGATTTTACTTTGAGGTCGCCTTGAAAACTTGAATAATGCTTGATTAACTTTCGTGCTAAATTATCTCTTCCAAATATGAATAGAAAATTTTTTATTTTTCTATTAAATATACATATGGTATTTTCAAACAAGCGTCTTGTCTCTTATATCTTATTTCAAAATGTAAACATGGAAAAATTTGAACAAATTTTTTAATTTAAATAATAAAATCTAAGAGAAAATTAAAAAATATTTCAAAACATTTCAAAAATTTTAAACAAAAAACACATTAGTAGATAGTAAGGCACTTGACTTAAGTTAGCAACATTTTTTTTAATGTTACAAAAATTTATATAATTTTAAAAGATATGAATGAGTAAAAGCTCTAAATATCTTTTAAATTAACTCCAAATTTTCCAAATATTTAGCAGAGCGATTTTAATTTGATCGCGGTTTACGTGCTCAACGTACCCTCGCGCTGTGTCGAGCATTGTCTGAGGGGGGCCCTTTTGTCCCCATGACGAATAAAACACGGGACATAACATTTTTATAATATTGTGATCAGCTATTTAAAAATATTATATTTGAAATGTACGTTTATTTGCGATTCCAACGATATGTTACTTGCAATGAAAAGATAAAAATTAGAATAAGTTGTCGCAGATATGCTTATTGTTATTTTTCAGCAATTCCCGTCGCCGTTTTCTAAAAAATAATCATTAATATTCAATTTTAATACTTACTATGACTTTTAAAACGATTTTTAATTGTTTGAACAAATGTTAATTATTTAAACAATAATTTATTCCCCAGAAATTTTAAAAATGATCTTATTTTCTTATTGCAATGCAATATTTTGTCATTGTTTGAAATAGTAAGTTTGTCTAAAAACATTACGTATTTATTTGAACAATTAATTATTGTATATTGTCAAAAAATTTTTAATTGAGCCAGAGATGTCCAATTTTATTTAAATTCGTATCATATGCTACTTTCTGTTGAATATTTATATAATTTTGACACATTTATTTTATTGTTTAATAATTTTTTTTTCTTTAAACAATATTTATTTGCTAAAGCAGTTTTCTTCGGTAACTAAAAGAATTACAATAAAATAGAACACATAGCATTATGTTTCTGACTTTATAGCGTATAGAAATAAAAAATTTACCACTTTTTAGTTGTTTAAACAAATATAATTTGTTTAAATAATTACTTTTCCAAAAATACTTTCGAAATCGTAATTAATTATATGTCTTCTATTTAATAATTATCGAAAAATAACTGCTTGAGCAAATGAAAATTGTGTGAACAAATAGAACTTTGTTAAACATTTAAAGAAATGTATGAAAATTATGTAATTATTATTATATATGTATATATACTTATATATACGTATATATGCATGCATGTTTGTAAGAATGTATGTATTTTTTTTAAACAGAAACTTATACTTTAAAATTGTATTTTGAATTTGAAAATTATCCTTAAATTATTATTATAGAAACTCCTAATCTGTTAAGAAAACATAATAATAATAATTATAATAATAATTTGAAATTTAAATAATATATATTAAAATAATTAGGTATAATTATTCATATTATTATTATCAATGTATTATTGTTCTAAAAACTGAAGATAATAAATTTAAAACATTTATTTCTTATAATAACATTTTATAGTTCAAAAAATCATTAAAACAAATGCTTAGTTAAATAATTAATTTTAAACTGTGATGTGAAATTCAACAATTTTTTAGGAATACTTAAAATTGTATACATTGAAACATTTAGCAGGTAAAAATCAAAGAATTTTAAAAGTTAATAGTTGAAGGGGTTTGTTGAAACTTGATTCTTGTTGTTGAAGATTTATCATTTTAGTTGAAATTCATCTACTTGGTTGAAAACCCGTTTTTTTCTAATTTTAAATTAATTTTTTGAACTAAAAATAAATCTTTTTGGTTAAAACATTACGATTTTAGTAGCATATTTAGCTCTTTGGATACAAAATAAATTATATTGTTTGAAATTAATGTTTTTATTTGATAATTCAGCTATTTCATTTTTGGTTGAAAATTTATCTTTTGAATTCTTCAAGATAAGTGGGTAAAAATTCATGCATTCTGTTGAAAATTCATTTTTGTTGTTGAAAATATTAATTTTTTTAAACTGGCAATTCAACTATTTTATTTATTCCATTCTTGTTTGTTTGTCAATTGAACTATTTGTCGTTTAAAATTCGCCTTTTTTAAAGGAAATAAATGTTTTTTTATGTAAAATTACAAAACTTAGACAATTACTTTTTTTTTAAACAGTGTCTTAACCGTAATAAGGTGCTTATTCTATTTTCATAATTTTTGGCTCACAACTACGCAGCCATTCATACCGAGTATTCTTAAAACACAAGTGGACCATAAAAGAAGGAAAATTTCCAAAATTTATTAGGTTCAACCTGGTATACGGACTATAGGCAAAGATACAGGGTGGACACATTGGGGCTTACATACATGGCGAATCGAATGCTACCCCGAATTGCACAATAGCATCCGTGCATCTTCGGATTGTAACGGCATGCGCCGTTTTTAGAACTAAACTCCCAAGGCGCTTAGACCCTTTTAGCAAACACTCTCAGAACTAGTAAATTCCTTGGCGGGAAGATTCAAATGGCTTCTTAAATGCAAAATGATTATGTGTATGTATATAACCTGTAAATGTTAAGTAATTATTATTGTGCACAAGTTCTACAAATAATATGGTTTTATCACGTCTAAAGTAGACCAGTATTTAAGTATTATATCTTATTTCAGCTACAATATACTTTCTTTTAGATATTATAAAATTCTTTGTCCAAAGTAGATTTTGAGGTTAGAAACCTGAGATATCAAGCTATTTTTAGTATCGTTAATAGGTTAGGGCGCCAGCCAGACGCTATAAAAAACAGACCTTTGGACTTCAAAACAGGAAACTGTCACTCAAAGAGATTGACGCTTTCCAGTGATAAAAGTTGGACGTTGGAACCATTACCTTGAGCTGTCACTCATTTTTATTGCCGAAAATCAGTAGGAGGAGCAAAGTGATTTCACTTGTGATTGGTTATTCGACACTAAAAGTGAGTGACGTCAGAATTTCGATTGGTTAAAAGTTAAAAGTAGGGATAAATCCCGCCCAAAACGAGATTATAAATATATATGCAGAGCTCAGAAAAGTCAGTTATAGTTAGAAGTTTCAACCTGATTAGACTTTAAATAGCGGATACTTGTCATTTCGGCGTGCTCTTTAAAAAACTTTGAATCTGCGACCTTAGGATTTTTAGTATTTTGATTATACGGACTTAGAAGAATTTAGATCAATTCAAGGGCATTGCGACCTATCGATTTCGCGTTCGTGCACTACGCTACTAAGTTTCGGATGTGCTTCGATATTAAGTGCTAAACTTACTTGTGTGCGCGTGTTAAGATAAAACTAATAAATTGATTTTATTGGTTTCAAACAATTCTTATTTGTTCAGAAGCAAATAAGATGAACAATGTCTGTGTCTGACTCCGAGTTCTTCGATATTATAGAAGAGTATTGTGAACCACAATACCAGCCTTTTCAAACCTGTCGCGTTAACGACGAACTACATTATATTATTATAGTTGTCTATACCAGGAACGGTATACAGGAATATGTCATACATGAAGAATTGAATATACAAGAATTGTAATAAACATTCAAGTTTTAACTAACAAGTTAAAATGTATGTATAAAGTGAATCGTTTTATTTTAAGCCTGACCTATATTTCGCGGCTAATGGTTTCAACCATTCAACGATAGGTAACGGACCAAAATCTCAACAAATCAGCGCAGAGAATTTACGGAACAACTTCGATTGCAGAGTTTGGACGTAACAAATTGGTTACTGCTCTGTGGGATTTACCTGTGTCGCGAAAAACTAGGTCAATGGGTCCAGGTTGTTTGCCTGACTAAAAATCAAACTTTCTACTCATAGGATTTGATTAAACCCTTTAACCATTATGAACGGACTTCAAGTTTGGAAGAAACTTATGGATAAAAACGGCTGTAAACAGATCTTTCTACAACCTCCAATGAGTCGCAAAAATATTCCTCAAGGAATAAAGGAATTAGACATCTTTCTTGAATAGCAGAAACAGAAAAGTCAAATAAGACAAACTCCCTCTCCTCCTCAACATGAAAATTGAAAGAACTAATAAACAGAAAGTGAATTGAAAAAGTGATTTTGATTTATTAAATAATATTTAAATCTACATTGTGAAAATTAAAATTATTTTGCTATTTTCTACAATAATGTCAGACCCTAGTCTTCTTTTAATCAGCTTGGTTGAACTCCTCGACAACAGTGAAGACACGACCATTCAATTGTGCCGCATTTACAACGACGGAGATGGTTGGATCTGCATCGAAGTATATCTTAGAGAAGGATATTATAAGTTCTGTGTTGCACCTGAACATATGCCCGTGAGCTATCTGCAATTAAAACAAAGGATAATTAAAATATTTTTTCAAGGATCTATATTTAGTGTAAATTAATTATAGGAATATAAAAGAAATTCATTTGACCGATTAGTGCAAAATTTTCCTGTCAAAATGAAATCCTAGATTTCATAGTGACAAGCTGCAACTCCCGGTAGCTAAGGGTGTTTTTAAATTGCACCAAGATTGTCAATAGTTAGAATGAGCCACCAAATACCCCTCAACAACCACCAGCTTAATGGATTATAAATCCTGAAAATTCAACGGAACTTCATTACTGGATCACCGAATTCGTGAAGATTTTCGGCTCCGAGGGACCTCCTGAGCTGCAGAACTTCGGCAAATCTCCGAGTCATCTTCAGGGACTTCAACTGGATCTTCAAGGGGAACCTTCAGGATCATTGAGGGGATTTCTTCACAACAAGTGTTTTGTGTAGCGATTTCTTTTCTTTTCGTCTTTTTGTGTGTTCGAAAAATTATTATGTGGTAAGACGTAAAGGAAAAGTGTGTAAAAATTGTTAAGCGAACAATTTGGAATAAAAAACACAAATAAGTTTTAGCCTGTAATAATTAAGCGTTAAAAATGCCTAAATTGCGAGCGAGTAAAAGGGCTTGGGCTAGCGATCCCCTGCCTTCGTCAAATGACGAAACCGAACCTTCAGGTTCAAGGAAGAAGCGAAAAACGACCAATAAGGGTCCTGTTGATCCGAGTGCAGTGGTTGGAACTTCCCTAGCAATGGAAATATTACAGTCTTCTCGAAATTTGTTAACAGATAATATCAGCCCATCTATAAGTTCAGATCTCGGAAATTCTCCTTCCCTGATAAGGCATGAAACACCGGTTTATCTTCCTACGCCCTTGTCAGAAAATTCAATTGCTTTGGCCGGAACTCGTGATTTCAGAAAAATTTCAAAAATCGTTCAAGGGATGATTCCCCCCTTTGATGGAAGAAATATGTCCATCACTATGTTTGATGATCACTGTAGAGCGGTAATTTCGTCAGTTAACCCTTCTGATATCTCATGCTTAACCATGTTAATTAGAACAAAAATAACTGGAGAAGTGAGACAATATATTCAGGATAGAAGAGGGATTACTTTAGATGAAATATTGAGAACCTTAAATCAAATTTATTCCAAAAACGAAGACATAAGTCAACTTATGCAAGATTTAGCTAATGTCCAGATTAAACCGATCGAAACTGTTCAGGAATATGGAGCAAGAGTAAGCTTGACTCTGAATAGATTAGTTTCTCAAGTTTTAGAAAATACTCCAGGGGAAGAGGGTATTGGAATGTGTAAAGCTTATAGAACTAGAGCAATAGGGAATTTCTTACGTGGTTTAGATTATAATATTTACTCCCAGATAAAAGATACAGATATAAACACACTAGACAAAGCCATTGGATTCGCCAATCAGGAGGATCTTAAATTAAAAAGTTGGAAAAGAGTACATATAGGAACGTCAGCACCTGAAACTGCTTCGACTTCTAATATAGGGCAAAATCCGAAACCGCTATTTAATTCAAATAAAAGAATAGCACACTTGCGAACTGAAAATCAATTTAAGGATAGAAGCAACTGGATTAATAAAATAGAATGTTTTTATTGTAAGAAGTTTGAACATTTTAAAAGAGATTGTCCTGAATCGGCAAACAAAGTATTTGTTAAGGACAGATAGGAATTTGGTTGTCATTATTGTCACATGAATAATCACACGTTTAAAGATTGTCGAATTCATAAAAAACATTCTTTAGAACGTGAACAATTAAAACAAAAATTTCGGGATTCATAATCGAAGAATGATTTATTTCAGAAAAGACCGGAACCTGATAAAACATATTCAAATAAAAGAGTCATTCTTATAGTCGGGAAATTAGGGGAAAATGGACCATCCTCTATAATAGAGCTGGAAAATGTAGCTTTTCTTTTTGAAAAATGTGTTTTCATGATTGACACTGGCGACAGTGTCAGCTTGATTAAAGAAAATAGATTGAAGCCTTTTGTAGATTTAAATCGAAAACGAATATTCAATTTAATAGGAATTGGCTCAAACATAATACCTACTCTTGGATAACTTATATTAATGATAAAAGGTCTTGAAACCACTTTTCAAATAATTCCACAAAATTTTCCTATATTTCAGGATGGAATTATAGGAATAAACTTTTTGACACAACATAGAGCAATTATAAATTTTTCAAAT
>NC_046662.1:114824803-114826080 GCF_010883055.1 Belonocnema kinseyi | reverse complement strand
CCACTTTTCAAATAATTCCACAAAATTTTCCTATATTTCAGGATGGAATTATAGGAATAAACTTTTTGACACAACATAGAGCAATTATAAATTTTTCAAATGATCAACTTTTTATATGGGAGGATCGTTTCCCTTTGCTCTCTCATGTTACTGTGCAAATACCTGCCAGGACAAAAAAATTATTCCATTTACCTTTAATTAAAACTCAACTTAATGAAGGATATATTAGGAAAATTCCGTGTGGGCCTGGAATTTTTGCAGGAGAGGCTTTAGTTCTTAATAAAGATGGAAAAGCGGATCTTTTTATTATAAGCTCTACCCCAAAAGAAGTCAGTTTAACTATTCCTCCTGTGACACTTGAAGAATATGACATAATAGCACCTTTAAATCGT
The DNA here is from genome assembly GCF_010883055.1 of Belonocnema kinseyi. Lineage (NCBI taxonomy): Eukaryota > Metazoa > Arthropoda > Insecta > Hymenoptera > Cynipidae > Belonocnema > Belonocnema kinseyi. Next base: position 114,825,688 of record NC_046662.1, on the reverse strand, counting down.
TCAAATGGAAATTAATTTTCCACTGATGGACAGAAAAATGTATCCCTACGATTTGCTAATAATTTAAAGACTATGGATTTATCAGACTTGAATGATGAAGAACAGGGAAGTGTTCTTCCCATTCTTTCAGAATACTCTTCTCAGTTTTTCTAGAAGGTGACAAATTAGGCGCTTCGAATGTCTTATCTCATAAAATAATTATCACCGACGGAACTCCAATAAATACCAAACAATATCGTTATCCTCCCATGCACAAGGACGAAATATGGGAACAGACAAACAAATTATTGAATTTAGGAATTGTAAAACCCGTAGTTTCTCCCTACAATTCCCCTTTGTGGATTGTACCCAAGAAACCAGATTCCGAAGGAAATAAGAAATGGAGGATGGTCGTAGACTATCGCTCTTTAAATGAGAAAACAGTTGGTGACGCTTATCCGCTTCCCAACATCACTGACATTTTGGAGCAGCTTGGTGGAGCAAATTATTTTTCTGTCCTAGATTTAGCATCAGGGTTCCATCAGATTCAATTAGATCCTAATTCTTGGCAAAAAGCGGCTTTTTCAACACCACATGGACACTTGGAATTCACTTAAATGCCATTTGGTTTAAAGAACGCACCTGAGACTTTCCAAAGGGTAATGGATTGTGTACTCACGGGTCTCCAGGGTGTTGAATTATTCGTTTATATGGATGATATTGTGGTTTATGCTTCTTCATTGGAAGAACATTCTAAGAAATTAATAACTCTTCTTGCTCGATTAAAATCTGCTGGACTGGCTCTCCAGCCTGAGAAGTGTCATTTCCTTAAGCGTGAAATTGCTTATTTGGGACATGTGATTTCTCGGGATGGAGTCAAACCAGACCCCAAAAAAATTTCAGCTG
>NC_046662.1:114816460-114824703 GCF_010883055.1 Belonocnema kinseyi | reverse complement strand
CCAGCCTGAGAAGTGTCATTTCCTTAAGCGTGAAATTGCTTATTTGGGACATGTGATTTCTCGGGATGGAGTCAAACCAGACCCCAAAAAAATTTCAGCTGTAAAAGTCTTTCCGGTCCCAAAAGGAAAAACAAAATATTAAGCAATTTCTGGGTTTGGTAGGATACTATAGGCGATTTATTTCTGATTTCGCAAGATTATCGAAACCTCTGACCTTGCTTCTCAAAGACGATGTTGAATTTATTTGGACTTCTATCCAACGGGAAGCTTTTGAAATTCTCAGAGATAAAATATGTACTGAGCCGATATTACAGTACCCAGATTTCAAGAAACCATTTGTTTTGACCACAGATGCGTCAAATGACGCACTTGGTGGAGTTTTAAGTCAGGGTCATTTAGGACAAGACTTACCTATCGCTTTTGCATCACGCACCCTTCAAAGTGCTGACTTAAACTATTCTACTATCGAAAAAGAATTACTATCCATTGTTTTCAATGTGAAACATTTTAGGCCGTACCTTTTTGGACAGAATTTTACTTTAGTAACAGACCACCGACCCTTAGTTTGGTTGCATGGGCTGAAAGATCCTGTTTCAAGATTAACTCGATGGAGAATAAAGCTAAGTGTGTATGATTACACTATTGTGTATAAAGCCGGAAAAATCAACTCAAATGCTGACGCTCTGTCGAGAAACCCCTCAGAAAGAAACGAATCCATAAGGCCAAATGCTAACTTAACTGCTACCATTACTACAGGTCGTACGTATGTAGGTATGGTTGACGCTTGTAGAAATGACGATGGCAATGGAGATCTGGGGGTAGTATTGAAACGGTTATTTTGTATGACTCTCGTAGAAAAAGAAAAAGAAATTGAGGGTGAAACTCAATGGAATAAACAGGGACCTCGTTATCAGTGCGATAAGCTTCACAATGAAAGCATACTCAAACTGGGAGGGGATAGGCAGTGTGAGTCTGAGGGTTCCGAGTTTTTCGGCCTTTTTAATAAAAGTTTTTAATAAAAGAGAGTCCTACAAGTTCCTGTGTGGGTATCCCGGTTAACCGGATCTTAACCCTGGGAAGATATAATAGTTTTAGAGAAACTGTCAGAAGCGGTAGTACTTGCTCTGAAGAAATCTATGGACGCTTTACAGATAACCTCAGTAAAGATCTCAAGTAAAGGAAATGACTTAGGTGAACTTTCTTGGCTCTCGGTAGAACAAATAATCCGGAAACATTTTGGTAACTCAGGAATTTTTGTGGAAATTTGTTCGGAAGAAATAATCATTCCCCCTAGTAATATGAGAGATGATATAGTTAGGGAATTTCATGACTCGGTAATAGGAGGTCATGAAGGAATCTCAAATACTTATTGGAGAGTAAGAGATATTTATTACTGGGAAAACATGAAGGCTGACGTTCAGAGGATAGTAGGTTTCAACGTATGGATGTCTTCGTGTTATCCATACGGATCAAGGATCTAATTTCATCAGTCAATGTATGAAAACATTTTGCAAAGTATTTAGGATCATAAAGATTCAATCAACTGCATATCACCCCCAAAGTTTAGGATCTCTAGAGAGGAGTCACCAGACATTGGTAGAGTATTTAAGACAATTTGAAACTACCACAAATTGGGATGACGGGCTCCGTTTCGCAGTGTTCTCCTATAACACTAGTATTCACGAAGCAACTGGCTTCGCCCCCTACACCCTAGTTTTTGGAAAGGAAGCTCTAATCCCTAATAGTTTCACCCTATCACAACAAGAAGAAACATACTTAGGATATTTAAAGAATCTGTGTCTCAAGCTCGATAACGTTCACGCTGTAGCTAAGGATCAACTTCAATTAGCTAAAGAAAGGTCGAAAAAGTACTACGATCACAAAGCAAACCCAAAACACTTCAAAAAAGGTGAAAATGTGAATTTAAAGGTAAATCAGCGAACAAATAAATTCGAATCCTATTTCAGCGGACCATAAGTCTTAGAAAAATTAATAGGCAATCGAAATGCACTCATTAGGTTAGGGCCTAATAAAACGAAAATCGTGCACACTGATAAATTAAAACTATGTGCACAACCGACTGTTCACGACCCTACTACTCAGAATCCACCAATCCCAGAATTGGACCTAAAACAGTAAATCACAAAATATCGAAACTAAACTTGAAAGTCCTCTTTTTTTCCTCTCATTTCAACAAAAAATTTTTTTACTGATGAAATAAACTAAAAAGCACCTTCTATTAAGAGGAATTTAGAAGAAACTACACATTTAGAAAAAAAATCTAAAAATCGGAAAAAGTGAAAAATCAAAATTTTCACTATGATAAAACCTATTTCAGCCAGAACTTATAAATAGAAATAAGTATATATAACTAAATATACAAAATTTTCCACGAAGTTAAGGGAATTTTCCCCCTTCTAATACGGAGCCATAAATGACATAATGGACCACTTTCATTTTCTTTTTTCTAAAAATCCTAAATTATCTATAATTCGCTGCAAATCTTAAAAATCTTACCCTCTACAAATAATTAAACCTATTATTATTTAATAATGATTTACCAAATTTTAAATCCATTTTCTGTAGTAAATTCAATCTAATGAACCACAGGCGAGTTCCAGCTAATCCAAGAATAATCAGCTGATATTAATCCTCCATCAAATAGGTGTCATCGCAATTACAACCCTTGGTTGTAATGTCAAATATTGGACTCCGTGGAGCGAGGAAGTAGATGAAAGAATCCAAGAAAATTCTGAAATATATTGCAAATAAATTAGTAGATAATGCAATTTTTTTGTAAAATGAAAAAAACTATAATATTAAAATTTAATATTAAATTGTTTTAAGGAATGCAAGAATTCAAAACTTTGATAATATTGTACTTAAAATCAAGAAATAAGAATACTTTCAACTTTTACAAGTATTATTTTTTTTCTCTCTCCCTTACTTAAATATCTTAATTAAATAATTAATAAATTAAGAATTGATACACTAAACTCATATTTTTGGATCCATCTCTATCATTCAGGAAACTGGAATGGTTACCCTTTGCGCGAAAGAACCAGGTTCTAAGAATGCTAGGTCCATCATTGGACTCATAGTCATCTGAAGTATATCGAAATTGTATTAATATTTAGAATTTAATTTTTACAAACATTTTTTCTACTATCACTATTCCTGAAAAAAAAGAAAAAAAAAGAAAAAGGGGTAAGTGAGAAGTTGTTGCTACAAAGTAGCCCTTTTTTCCTAAATTTGAAATTCGCGCCATAATTTAACCCTTTTACGCATACTCAAAAATTTTATTTTAAAATAAAAAAACCATATTTACTTTGACTTACCAAATAAAATAAATATCAAGTAAAGAAATATAATGAAAATGAACAAAAAAAACCCTTAACACTTTAAGACAAATAAGAAAATAAATTGAGTAATTATTTTGACTCATGTAACGGTAAAATTCATACCGGCCGGGCCGCAACAACTACGAAACGAAATAGAGCGTGAACTATGGAGAGAAAAAATCAGATTGTTTTAAATAACAGCCAAAACAAAATAGATGAGGTGATGGAGATACCCATAGTTGAGGAAGGGAAGCAAATTATTCTTTACGAAAAACATATCAAGATCGCCTTTTCAAACGTAAGTCCAGCCCTCGTTCTTCATTCTTCTAGCCTTATTATTCTCCATAAATAATTTTTTTTTGTTTTCCCACTTTTCTTCTTACTAATTTTTCCCTTTTCTCCTTCCTTTTTTTTATTATTAAAAGAATATATTTTTTCAAAAGATACTTACTCAAATACGTATAAAATGTAATCAAAAATCCAAATCCACTTAGACTCAGTCTACGGGGTGAAAATTACATTAAGTAAGTACTACTTACAATATTTAACTGCATTTTACTTTAAAAACAAAGAAAAAATTTATTCAAAAATTTATTTAACTTGCTGATGTAACCAATTCATTTATCATAAACAATCAATGAATTGATTACTGATGGATTGATTAACTGATTGTATAAATTATATTAATAAACATGAATTATCATTTAGTATATCCTTCTGGTAGATTATTCAATTTTTTTCTAATCTTTGATTAATAATGTGATCTGTTAATTATGTGGCGAAAAAATTAGCATGATTTATTTATTGATTATTTTTAACTCGGTTTAATTGTCTCAAACATTATGTTATCAAAATCATGTACTTGTCAATTTTTAGAACTTGTTCGTTTTTAGAACTAAACTCCCAGGGCGCTAAGACCCTTTTAGAAAACACTCTCAGAACTAGTAAATTCCTTGTCGGAATGATTCAAATGGCTTCTTAAATGCAAATTGATTATGTGTATGTATATAACCTGTATATGTTAAGTAATTATTATTGTACACGAGTTCTATGAATAATATGGTTTTATTACGTCCTAAGTAGACCAGTATTCAAGTATATATATTTTATTTTAGCTACAATATACTTTCTTTTAAATATTGTAAAGTTCTTTATCCAAAGTAAAATTTGAGGTTAGAAACCTGAGATATCGAGCTATTTTCAGTATCGTTAACAGGTTAGGGCGCCAGCCAGACGCTATAAAAAACAGACCTTTGGACTTCAAAACAGGAAACTGTCACTCAATGAGATTGACGTTTTCCGGTGATAAAAGTTGGACTTTGGAACCATTACCTTGAGCTGTCACTCATTTTTATTTCCGAAAAGTGAGTGATGTCAGCATTTTGATTGGTTAAAAGCTAAAAGTAGGGATAAATCCCGCCCAAAACGAGATTATAAATATAGATGCAGAGCTCAGAAAAGTCAGTTATAGTTACAAGTTTCAACCTGATTAGACTTTAACTGGGACAAACTTGGGTTTTTGGACCCTCTAGCTATATTGAGTGTAAATCTATACACTAAACTCGCTCCAATTATTTGGAAAATATTTGTTGTAATTATTATCACTTCTAACCAATTTTTCGAAAATTCTTAAATTTTAACGAATCATGGATTACTTTCCGGAGAAAAATATTTACTACAACTATACTGTTTTCAAGTAAAAAAAAAACAACTAAATAATCTTCAAGTATAATTGTTTATTACAAGAACGTTATCGTTACGTTATTATTCTTAAGAACGTAGAAAAACTATTTTTTTATAGATTTCATTTTCGGCACAATTGCCTTAAACAAAATTTTTATTTATAAGGGGTTAATCATATATCGATTGCGTAGAAAAAATTTGTCTATACTTTTTTTAATTTAGTGCGAATCAAGTGACGAATCACTGACTATTGCATATCTTTTTCGAATAGTTGCTTCATGTTTTCTAGCTATTTTTGGATAGATTCAAGTATATATTAGGAAACGCACTTACTTACAAAGTAAATTACTTATTTTAAACTTTTATTATTTAATAAAAAAAATATTTTATTTTGTTCAAAAATCGATCATGACGGTTCGATGCGAAATTTCTACAATATTTAGAGAATAATATACTAATATTTAATTATATTGCTGCAGAGTGAAGTGTGAAGAATGCGATTCGTATTTTATGAAAAGGAGTTCAATTTACAGACATATGAATGAGGTTAATGCGGCTGGCTTCACAATGTTTCCTAAGAAATTGTACGCACGTTGATATAAAGGCTATATGTGCGTTGCTGCCCATTGCTACCAACTATGGCGTATGTTTCATTGATTCATATTCCGGAGTTCCAGTGGTTCAATGGAGTTCAGTCTAGTGATGCGATATCGAAAACAAAATATCGAAAAAATGGATTTATCGGATAAAAAATATCGATATTTTCGATAATTTTTATGTTAAACAAATACATAATTATAATGAGTATAAAAACATTATCATCAAAACAAATTTATAAAAGTAACAATATAGTTTAATATAAAAATTTTTGTATTATTCTTCTCCTCAAACCTGCAACAGAAAGTAAGTTTGTCCAAAACCAAACATATCATTTTCTATAACCTTGTATCAAGATATTTTGTTTCAACAATAAGGGATTTATATTCAATATGCATTGCTGAATGTTGCATTATTATTTGTTAACTTCTGCAATACAACCTTTGGAATTTGTTGCTGTTGTTTTAAATTCCATATCTTTGGTTGATTTCTGCGACTGTTGATTCGCTTGATTAAACAAAATAAATTACTACGTTACTAAAAAGTAACGTAGCCCAATAATTGTATAAACACACAAAACAGAGATATATGTACACGGAAAAAAAATTCTTGAGACGAACGAGTGAATCGAGAATATATTAAACTCAAAGAAAGTGTCCGCTTAGATTAGGTAAAACGTTTAGTTAAAAGAGTTAAACATTTAGTAACTTTATGTAAATTGTTCTCGTAAATCAGTAATTTGGACAAAATTGATAAAATCGAGAGTTTTTACTTTCGACAGATTATGTATGAGTTTATTATATTTAGATTAGGAAAAAATTTAGTTGTTAGAGAAATATATTAACTTACAGTAGCCAATCTTTCGTCTGGTATCGTGAAAATGATTTTCCCTGAAATCCGTAAAATGCATTTGGAGGTCAAGTATGTTGTTTTTATCGCGTTTCTTGATTTTCAATATAGCTATCACATACAATCGAAACAAATGTAAAGTATTATTACCGCATCAGGAACTCTATTTACTATTAACATTCGCGTACATTTTAAGTGGTAAAAAGCGTTTAATTGTTCAAAGTAAATCTGTACTGTCACTGCTCCCGATTAGGCCGCCGCCATTTCATTTCGCTGCTCCCATAATGCACCGGCGCTCTTCCGATAATTCCTTCAGATACCTATTCTTAATATCCCTATTATAGCTATACTTATTAGGGGTTTGACCATACGATATCCCCGATATATGGAAAATGGTCAAGGATATTCATTTTCGCTGATCCCGGGATCTTTCTAAATTCCATCGTTCATTTTCAGCTAAATGTTTAGCTGTAATGTGTAATGCTCAAAATGTGGCGACGGTATGTTAAGGTGGAAATGACACCGTCTTGGCATGCAAAAATGAAACCCTCTGTACCAGACTTCAATCCGGGCGATTTAAGGAAAGCAAACGTTAGCTCACAAGACATTGACTGATCCTTCACATTTCTGTGGAAGATACCGTGCATCCTCTTATCGAGGAGCTGTTCACGAAAGTTTTTCCCTTGTGCTTTCTTAATCCAGGCTTTCAGGAGTGAGTACTCGAGATATATTAGATTTGATGCACTTTGCTCACCCCTAATACTGAAGTCAAGTCCAAGTGTTTCAGAAGCCTCCTCCGCTGCTTTGTACAGAAATGCTCCTTTGCCCACTTCCTCATGATTCCTGACCATTTTAAGAAGAGGGTCTCTTCCATTTGCAACTCTATGTGCTGTACCCAGAATAATCCTGTTGTGAAGACATTCAAGACTCAATATTCCGCGACCCCCTTGACGGTGTGAGATGTACAGTCGCGGAACGGAAGACTTAAGATGCATGCTTTTGTTCATGTGCATAACCTTTCTTGTCCCGATATCAAGAGACCTGAGCTACTTCTTCGTCCATGGAATTACTCCAAATGAATAGAGTAGTACCGGGACGGCAAGGATGTTCGTTGCAGATACTTTGTTCCTCGCCGACAGTTCGGAAGACCAAATCTGTTGGATGAGACGTTTGTATCTGCTTCGGAGAGTATCCTTTATAGATGTCACATCCTGAATGCGGCTCTGTGGCACGCCCAGGTATGTATAAGTCTCTCCAGCGCAAAGGTGTCGTATGGCGCTTCTATCAACGAGCTCAGGATCTTCAGTGATGCCATTAAGTTTTCCTCGCTTCAAATAAACCTTGGCACATTTGTCTAACCGAAATTCCATTCCAATTTCCTTAGTATATCGTTCGACAATCCCCAGAGCTAGATGCAGTTGCTCTTTGTTTTTAGCATAGATCTTAAGATCGTCCATGTAAAATACATGAGTGACCTTGTACTTTCGATCTGCAAGTTTGCCGCACAAGTACCCGTCGGAATGGCGCAGTGCTAGAGATAGTGGCAATAATGTAAGGCAAAAGAGGAGTGGGCTCAGGGTGTCGCCCTGAAAGACACCTCTCTGAAACGTGACCTTGTTAGTTGTTACACGATTTTTGCCAGATGAGATAGTAAATCTGGTTTTCCAAAGTGGCATCAATCTCTCTTTGCACCCAACTATTTGCGGATGAACCTTTAAGATTTCCAAAAGACAGATGATAAGTCTATGGGATGTAGAATCGAAAGCTTTCCGA
>NC_046662.1:114811104-114816360 GCF_010883055.1 Belonocnema kinseyi | reverse complement strand
TTCTTTATCAGGTGTTATGAGGGCAACACATAACTCCTTGAAGCTATTTATGTTTTCTGAGTCTTCGTCCAGTCTATGCTGAACTTCGTAGACTTCTCTCCATAAATTTCCAAACAAGAAGATTAAATTTCTATCTAAAAAGACGATTTTTTAACAAAAAGTTTGGACTTTCAACTAAACAAGATAAGTTTTTAACAAAGTACTTAAACTTTTGATGAAAAAGATAACTGTTTAAAAAATAGTTAAATTGGCAAACCAAAGAGATGTAACCTCAACTAAAAAAAAAAGATTTTAAATAAAATATTTAAATAACTTTGAAGGATTTTCTTATTGGGTGTATGTTGGAAATTTTATGTAAGTTCCTATTGTTATTTTCACTTATACCCCTCCCCTGTTACCAAACCTTAGTTTTTAGCCCCCCCCCCTCTCTTAAACTGATAACGTAGTTTAAGCGTGTTTAAGAAAAGTACCGCCACACCACTGCTCTACGACTTATTTATTTTAAAAAAATACTTTGCATACCTTCCACATTGACTTCTGCAATTACACAAATTTTAGTAGCAATCTCCTGCCACGCTTTTTGCTTCTTCTTTCTGTCCTTTTAATCTGAGAAACTTTTATCGAAAATCACTGCGTATTCTTTAAGTACTTGGATTAATATAAGTTTCAAATCCAGCTGCTCACTACTGCTAAAGATTAAATTTTCCATTTTTTGTTTTGCTTCTCTAAATAGAAAAGGGAATCAAAAACAGTTGCAAAGAACAGCAACCATTATTACTTTTTGATGTGACATCAGTACAGAGCGGCGAACCCCGACTAGACCTTCATTTGTTCTTCATAATTTTATAGTAGCTATTTGAGGTTGAGTGGAGGAAATCCAAAATTTCTGTCCGTCAATTTTCATATTTTCAACGAAAATGCAGTTAATTTTTCGACCAGGCAAATGAATTTACAAGTAAAAGGAATAATATTCCAACAAAAAGACGAATTTTTAATTAAATATATAACCGCATAGTTGAATTTAAAAAAAGTACATTTTTAACTAAAAATGGAAAATTTAAATCTCCAGTTTAAAAATAATTTTCAACTTAAAAAACGAAGTTTCAGCACAAACTTTTAATTTTGAAACAAACAAATGTATTTTCAATTAAAAATATTAATGAAAAATCAAATAATTTTCTACCAAAAAGACGAATTTTACATTTAAAAAAAAAAATTATTTGCAACCAAAATAAAAACGACTGTTTGACCAACTAGTTACATTTTCAACCAAAAATAGTATGTTTATATTTTCAGTTTAATTAAATTAATTATGAATGAAAAGAGGAGTCTTATAAAAATAGTTTAATTTTCACCAAAAGAAATTAATTTTAAATTAAAAAAGATTAATTTCACATACTGGAATATCTATATATGCACAAAATTAATTTAAAAATAAAAGAATTTTTAACAAAATCGGTTAATTTTAAACCATTTTGAAACAAAAAGAATAATATTATACCAAAAAATACGAATTTTCAACTATACATGTAGTTAAATTTTTCACTAAAAACATTAATTTTTTACCAAGAATGAAATAGTTTAAACAAATTTGAACCGCAAAGAGGATTTTCAATCAAATAGTTCAATTTTTAACAAATGAATAAATTTTCGACTGATAAATGTAATAAATGTAATTTTATAAAGTATGCTCAATTTAAAAAAAAAATTCCTTTTTTTTTGAAATTTTTTTTTTGCTAGATCCGCAAATTCTTACTAGAGCAAAAAGAAAGGTTTTATCAGGTGCGTCAAGGTATACACAATGTGTTCCAGGAAAGAAAAATTCCAAAAACGTAATCGTTGAAAAAAATTTTTATTATTTGTAAAATTTTTGTATGACTAAAGGTTGTACAGAGTTGTGCTCGACAAATGCAGTCATTTTCTCCTCCGAAAAAATTACGTGAGATCGGCAATTCTCATATGACACTCAAAATGTAAAACTGAAAAAAACATAAAAGAAAGAAAAATAGTCAAATTTTGAAGAAATAAAACTTGTGCTGAATTGTGCTCGACAAATTCTTCTTTATTTCTTATAACAAAATAACGTGAGATCAGCAGTTCTAACATTAAAACTCAAAATGTAAAACTAAAGAAACGTAAAAGATAATAAAATAGTAAAATTTTGAAAAAGTAAAATTTGTGCTGAGTTATGCTCGACAAATACAGTCTTTATTCTCTCTGACAAAATTACGTGAGATCTACAGTTCTCACATTACAACAGAAAATGTAAAACTACAAAAAAAGTGAAGAAATGTCGAAAATTTTTAAAATTTAATTATTTGTTGGTCTTATATGTGTTTTTCAGTTTCACATTTGTGTATACTTCGAGCTGCCTAGCACAAACTTTCTTTTTGCTTGAAAATTCGTTGAAAATAAAATAAATTTAAAAATAATATTTATAAGTATTTCAAAAGTTTTTCTAAATAATAAAAAAATAATCTGGAAAATTGAAGGCAATTTGTTTAATTTTGCAGAATTTATTTAAAATTGTAAGAAAATTTATAATAATTTTGAAAGATATTTAGGAGTTTTTAAAACATTTCAAATAATTTCAAATTTAAAAAGATTTCAAAAGATGTCAAATGAAATGTTCATTTTTGAAGATTTCGAAATTAAATTTTTCAAGCTTTTTAAAGATGTTGAAATTTTTTCAGATATAAAGAAAATATTTTTAAAATGCTTGTGGTTACTGTAAGTGATATTTTATTTTAATAAAATAATTAGAAGATAATATTTAAAATGATGTGATAACAAATTTTCTTGTATAAGTATCACTTTGACAATTATTAATGGAGTTTGTGGATTCCAGAACGTCCTTTGGGCTATGGACTTATTTTCCCAGTACCCAGTGCGTTGCCGAAACCGGGAAAAATTTCAGAAAAAGACTAACTTGGAAAATTCACCGCGCAAAAAATATTAAAATGTGCGGCTCGACGAGCCTTTCAACTCTTATTCAGAATTTTGTTTCTAAAATTGATACGCTTTTTTACTAAAAATTAAAAACAGGACATTTTTATTGTATCGAATTAAATTACTTTTGAAACTAAACTCGCGGAAACTCGGCTTCTGCTCGAGGAAATGATCTAGGTTTTTTTCTCAATATTAAAAGCTCTACCGATACAAAATATTTTTTCCCTGAACTATTTTCTCCGATATTGATGCAAGTTAGTTGCGGGTTTCTTGTGAAATTTTCAACTTTTTGTGTATTTTCACTTTGTACGGTAATAATTAACTCACGTTCAACACAATTAGTTTTTGCATTAATTTATTATTGTTTATAACTATTTTCTCTTACATCAGTGCAACACATTTTCTGTTTTTCCTTAAATGCTCAACATTCCTCTGCCTTCTACAGTTAAATAACCATTTATTTGTTTATTTTATTTATTTGTTTATTTTATTTATTCATTTACTTTAAAAGTTATATGATCATTCCTGACAAAATTAAAAAATTAAATATTAAGACTTCATGTCATGTCCAGTAAGTGGAAGGAAGTTGAAAATTGAATAAAAAACCGCAATTTTGTATTATTGTTCAAATGGATCATAGTTAACAATAATAATAAATAAAAAAACAATTAATTTTTCAACTTTTCCACTTTAATTTAATTGAAAGTTGGACAAAAAGTTGAAAATTTTAAAAAACGCAAATTCCTAGCATTATTCAAATTAAATATTATTCGAAATAATAATGAATTGTTTTAACAATTCATGCAAGAACCTACTTATGAGTTTGAAGTAGTATTACATATATTTACAAGAATTTGCATTTAAAATCGCAAAAAAATATAGTTAGAGCAGAAAAATCGAAAAATCCATTTTTTCACTTGTGGGGTTATATTAGAACCCTATAAAAGAGTCTCATGGGATGGTTTGTTAAAAATAATATTGCATTCGTATTCTCTTAGTTATTTTGAAGAGAAATGTTGAGTTTCAATATTTTCAGATTATTTTGCAATCATTTTAATGTTTAAAATATCGGAAAAAATATATTTTTAAAATATAATTCGCATTCTCAAGCAGAAGTCGAGTTTTCGCAAATTTATTTTCATAAGTTATTGATTTCGGTACAATGAAAACGGATGGCTTTTAATTTTTAGTAAAAAAAAAAACTATCGATTCGATAAAAAAATAATCGGAATAAAAGTTTTGCAGCTCGTCGAGTCGCACACTTTGAAATTGTTGCACAGTAAATTTTCCAAGTTTGTCAATTTCGGGTATTTTTCGGCGTTTTGGCAATGCACGGTGTTACTGAGAGAGCGAGTCCGAGCACTAAGGACGTTATGGAATCCACAATTTCAATTTGTAACAGCTTAAAATGAAAATAATGAAACTTCTAATTAAAAAAATCTTCATTGAAAGCAATTGGTAACCTTTAAATTTTCAATGTTTACAACCTAAAATTTTTTTAAATGATATAATTGTGAAAATGTACAAATTTGTCGCTTCGTTTTTCAATGTAGGACATTGAAAGTGATAGCGTGCACTTATATTTTTTTCAATCTTCGAACTGTACAATTTACAAGAAAATTTAATTTTTCGTTTTACAGCTTAACGTTATTGAATTTAAGTATTTTTAATTAGAAAGTATTGAAAGCTCACGTTTTATAGATGTCAATTACTGATCGCTTGAATTATCAAATTGTTAAGCTTTGTTGTTAAAAGTTCGAAATTAAAAAGAGTTGCAATTTTCACGTTTTAATTTCTAGCTTAATTTTTATAAATTGAAGCGAAAAAATGTTTAGCTTTGAGAGTTACAATTTAAAATTCAGTGACCGTTACAAATTTTTGGGAACAGGTAGAAAACAGTGATATCACCGGAAATGTTTTTCCTTCATTAAAACGGCCATCCTGATTTTGCAAAAACTTGACTATGTCCAACTTAAAGTTTCTTCTACATGAACCAAATGAATACTCTATTATTTTGCTTTTACGAAACAAATATTATTTCCTAACATAGCTTGAAAATCTTCCATAACTTTAGAACCAATAGGAAGTTTAAAAAAATGGAATAAAAAAATAGAACAGAAAAAGATATTAGTCGATTAAAAAAATAATTTTGTTCAATTTTTTCAAATCTCAACTTTTTTATTTTAACCCGTAAATATCATTCTGCAATATACGAGGGTGGATTGATAAGTTTCCGGCCTGACCAAGAAAAACAACGTTTTTAAGAATTTTTTTTTTTTATTTCTCAACATAATCTCCTCCAAGGCT
>NC_046662.1:114797540-114811004 GCF_010883055.1 Belonocnema kinseyi | reverse complement strand
AAGCTATCTAAGGATGGTACTATAGAACGCCACCTCAAGGTAGGCCTGGTGGCGCCATCTCTTGGTCAGGCCGGAAACTTATCAATCCACCCTCGTATTACTAAATATAAAGAAATATTTATATTCCACTCATTCTTTATTGCTTTTACTCTATTAGTTATTAAGTAGTTTAATTCTTCAGTTTCTCTTTCCTCCGCTCTTTGCTCCTGATCTCTGATTCTGGCTATGTTCCTGACCTATGTTTATTACAGGAGCCGAAATGTACAATCGCACTGGTCAAGCCCTGAATACAACGCAAGCACTTCAAGCAATCACTCACTTCAAGCATTTCCAGCAGAAAATATAGGTTCGTGAAAACTATTCACTACAGAAATAATATGTACCCGTTATCACCCGTGTGGAAATATTATCGTGGGCCTAACCGAGCCCAATCCTGGAAAAACTAGGCCCTGGCCTTGTGATAAAGCCTGGGTCAACCTAGAATGATACACTAAGTCTGGCCAGGGCCAAATTTCATGAACAGACTAGATCGCCAAGCCTGCCCTTAACTTGACTCTAGTTTATTATCGATTCCGCATCATTTTATTTTTAGGAAGGTTTTTATTTTATACAAAATTTATCAAATCTGAAACCATCCATTTTATGCGCATCACACACATTGTTACTCTTCTTTCAATGTAAACTGGATGGAATTTTTAGAAGGTTTTCATCAAGAACGTCAAATTGAAAAAAAAAAACTGATCATCGAGGGTCAAGCACGGAAGCATTTGCCGTAGAAATTTAAAAGGAAAACTTCATTAGTACTATCCACCATGTTGTTTTCATACACGTCCCTCTCCTTGCATGTTTCAAATATCTAGTGATGGGATATCGATATCGAAAATATCGATATTCAGAGTCAGATATATCGATATTTCATATCGACATTTAGAAACCGATTTATCAAATTCAATATCGATAATTAGTCATAATTTCGATATCGATATCCCATCACTATTTTTCTACTTGTGGGTCATTAAAAAAATACGTGATACGTTTAGGGGTGGGTAGGAGCCTGCCGAAGTATCATTTTCCAGGTTAAGACCAATGGAAAAGGTATCTGGCAGGGGGGGGGGGGGCGTCAGCAATTGCTGAAAAATGTACCACGTATTTTGTGAATGGCCCCTTGACAGAATGCGCTTTTTAGTTAAATAGTGAGTGAAAAAACACAAAAAAAAACTGAATACAAGTAAACGTAAGTAGACATTATATTTTTCATTCATTATTTATCTTTGTATATTTTCTAACCCGTATTATGTGAATATATGTAAATAATAGAAGTCTCAGGGAGCACGGGCTCAATTAACCTCAAACGCATACAAATGCAATATATATTTCGACTTAAAATCTTACAAATTGAAAGTGTTTCATATTTCACTCAATATGGTATTTACATTAATTTTACTTAAAAGAACTTTTTATATTACTATCCTACTTTCGTGATACATATCTTTCTGTTTTGTGTATGTATACAGTTATTGGGCTACGTTACTTTTTGGGGTGGGTTGGGGGAATTGTCTAAAGTTATTAAGTTAGTTTATGGATAGCCCCTTACATATAATATTCTTTTTTCATAAGAAAACAGTAATTACATTCAAAATTAATTAGTTCCACGCAGTTACTGCTGTCTCACTCAAGACACTTATTTAAAATATAGTTACTGTATTATTTAAAAAACAAGAGTTCTACTTGTTTAGATTTATTATCTTACAACTATTAAAACCAATTTATTTTGTTTAATTAAGCGAATGAACACTCGCAGAAACTATCGAAAGATATGAAATTTAAAATCAAAACAACAAATTCCGAAGGTTGTGTTGCAGAAGTTAACAAATAATAATGCAACATTCAGCAATGCATATTAAATATAAGTCCTTTATTGTTTAAGCAGAATATTTAATTACAAGTTTATAAAAATGATATGTTTGTTTTTGTACTAACTTACTTTCTGTTGCAGGTTTGAGGAGAAGAATGATCATACAAAAGTTATTATAATAAACTATTTTGTTGCTTTTATACATTCCTTTTAATAGTAATGTTTCCATACTCATTATAATTATGTATTCGTTTAAAATAAAAAATATCGCATCACTACAAATATCGAAGAGCAGTTTAAGCTAATCATAAAAATGTCACGGTTAACGCGCTTATTCTAAATAATGATGTGGGTAAATCAATTGTTTACAACAAAAAATAACTGTAAAGATATTCAAAATAATACTCTTATTACAAATAGACATATAAAGTGAATGTTAAAATAATCATTTCATTATTCTCCTCAAAAATAAATCATCAATTTTAAATCTAAAGATAAGAATACTTATTCGATTAAAAATACAAATTGAAAATAATTCTTCATATTTTAATGTACTTAACAGTTATTCTTTGTTCTAAAAAATTAATTTTCACATTCATTTATTTTAAATAAGTGCGCCAACTGTAGCTATTCTGTTTGTCGACGCTACGTAATTGTAGTGCGAAAGGATACCAGAATTGGGAGCACTGTTACTAGCCGGGCCCAAGCTCTAGCCACTAGAAAATACAAGCTAGAACCAGACTGAAGGCCCCTCGTGCGGCCAAGCTAACAAGCTTGTCCTTTCTTACTAGGTCGTCTAGTTAGCTTATGGATCTTTCGCTCTCTTTTTCAGGGATTCCGACTTTCAAGTTCAGGCAAAATACCATGGATAATCATTCTCCAGCACAGGAATCATCTATCGACGAATCCTGTCACTACTCTGAGTCCATTTTGACTTCGTTCAATGAAAAAATCGCGCAGTCTGTAGAAACATCGTCCAATAACCAAAACACTGAAGGTTCTACACTGCCATCTTCCATTGGCTCAACTTCGACAGTCATCTATGACTTGAATGATTCGCTCAACAGTCAAGGGCAAAAAGCCCCTTCTGAGGTATCTTCATCGCCATTCCCACATCTTGCCGGAAATTGTAAATCTCACTCAAACACAGCTGATATAAATAAAGCTAGAGCCATCGAATCCTCCGGTGACTTTGTTGCGGTGCCATTACCAGTGGAACGTCTCGCAGTTACAAAGAGTCCATTTGATTTAAACAAATTGGAAATTACAGGAGAGATTGAACGTACTTCATGTACTAAAACAACGTCCGAATTATATGAACTATATAAACGCATCGAACACAATTTTTATTCGACATTCACAGAATCACAATCCGTACTACAGCCTATGAATACTCGCACTTATTCAACATCGAAAGGTGGTACTTCCTCCTCGAATTCTGCACAAGGAAAGACTCTCTAAGCATCACCCGCGGAAAATGACGTCGAGAGGCCTTTTAAATTAAGAAGAATTTCAATGGAACCTGATCAATCGGCCAGTTCCACAAATAATGAGTTCACAAGACATGGTACTAACACACTGACCGGTTGAATCCAAGCGTAGAATCGCCATTTTCTGTCGGATCTATAGGAGCAGAAAACAGAAGGCGTTTGGACTTACGCATTATTGCGACAACACTAATACCGGCACGCAATAAAAAAGAAAAATCGAAGGAGAAGGAGAAGAAACATAAGAAGAAATTCAATGCCGTTGAAGAAACCTTAATTAGGACTTCCGACAGTATAAGTAAAGCTAGTGAAAAAGCAACTGATCTCTTTAAACTAAAGAAGCAAATATTAAAGTCGCAGCTGGAAAGCAAAAACCGCTCTCTGGAAAAAGAAAATTCCTTGTCAATTGAAAACCAGGATGGTTTTTTCAACCTATTGCAGAGACTTTGGCTGACTCTGGACATTAAGGAACAGGAGGACATTTATCTGAATTTGCTTGACATAATAGAAACATTCCATTAAAAATCGTTTCAAGGTATATGAGTCACTAATGCAGTCGAAAGTATCAGTAAGGCCGCTATGAATAAGACTGCTTCCCCTGATCCTTCCTCGATTTCATCGAGACGCTTTCCCCCCTTTCACGCTGACTTCGAAATTCTAGTCAGCCGTTACGAATAGTGCCGCCGTAGAAATCGCAATTTTTATGGTTTTTTTATATTTTCCAAATATATGAATTATTTTTCAATATTTTTAGTAGGTTTTTTTATATTTTTCAAATATATGAAGTATTTTTCAATATTTACTTTAAGAGATATTGGATTTATTTGAGTAATAAAAAAACTCCTAAAAACCATACAAATTGCGTTTTCTACGGCGGCATTATTGATAGCAGCTGACTGGAATTTCGAAGTCAGCGTGAGAGTGAGGGATGTGTCTCTGCGCAAGGATGAGGAGAAGCGGCCTTATTGATAGTGTCGACTGTATTATAAAATAGGCTAAAGTTTCCTATCTTTCCTATTCAGTGTTCTAACACAACGTCACATTCGGACGGTAACGTCAAATTCTATGAGGCTTTACCACTTGGTGGACTACAAAGCATTGATTATATAGCAGTTTGATTAAAATTAATATTTGTAGACGACATGAAATGGAAAATCGTTATATGACTTTGCTTTTTACATAGAAAAGCCAGTTCTTTAATCATTCTTGGCAATTTGGGAAGAGTGCGATTTGGACAATCCATCAAGCAGAAATATAATTTGTCATACTTGAGGTTAGATTGCATTGTTGTGATAGGTAGCGGTCAAAATTTTTTAATTTTGGTAGTGCTTTAAAGTATGTGTTTCAAAAATGTCAAGCGATTATTTTTGCACCTGGAAAGGTACAAGGAAAAAAATTGTCATAGACTGTGATCCTCCTTAGAAGACCTGTAAGATTCCTTGAAAATTGTTAAATTTCTCAGAATTTTCTTTTTGAAATCCCTTCGAATTCTTTTTAATCATTTAAAATCTTTCAGAGTATCTCAAAACATTTTCTTAAAATCCTTAAAAATCTCTTGTATATCTCTTGTATATTTAATTAAATTGCTTGAAATTAAAAAAATGGTATATCCCTTGAAATTCATTTTTATATTTTTGAATAAATTTTCAGTAACTCGCTTTACATTATTTAAAATCACTTAAACTGCCTTAAATTCTTATCTTTAATCTTTCTGCATTCCTTTAAAATCCCTGTGAATTCTTTGAAATCTTTCAAAATCTCTTGAGATTTCCTAAGATCACTTTAAGTCTTTTAAAATTATTTCAAATCTCTTTTATGTATCTACCTGATATGAAACTACTTGTAATCACTTATTAGCAAAAATTATTATGACGTAAGTCGCCGGCAATTTAGGTTATAATCTCAATTACGAAAATTTATAATTTTCCGTGGTGAATTGCCTAATCGCACACTTTTCAAATTACAAAAAACAATGAAAGAAATGGCTTTCCTATCTTAAAAGGAAACCTATATCAGGATTTTTTACTAAATTTCGCCTAAATGAATTAATTTGATTCAAACTCCTATCTAAACAATTATTTGCAGTCTACAAAGTAGTATTGCCTTATGGGGTTTGACGTTAGCGACCGAATGTAACGTAATATTAGAAAACTCAATTGTAAAAAAAGAGAAACAATTTTTTTAACGTTATTAAAAAATAGAAAATCTTTTTTGTTCGGAACACTTTATATGTTTTTTGACATTTAAAACGGATTTATTGTGTTTGTGAATCCTTTTTTTCGCCTCTAGTACTACTAGTCACAATTAGGGAACCACGATTTTTTGGTGATGCCTGCATTCTCTTCATTGTACAGAATCTATTCTATGTTTTTTAATATTCAAAATCGTATGTATTGTGTTTGCGAATTGTTCTTTGGTCTCTTACATTACCAATAACAATTATTGTGGTAATAGCCTGTTGTTTCATGATTGCTTAAATTCTCTTTATTTTCCATAGGTCTGAGTTGAAAATGAAACTCCTGAACAGATTAAAAGCTCTTGAAATTCGGTATAAAATGAGCCTGTAATAAAACTATTTGATTCTTCTTATAAGAAAATATTGCAAAAATGATCAAATTAAAATGTTTTCTCAAATTCTAAAGCGCTTCGGCTCATTTTCAAGACAAGTTTTTGTAGAAATACAACATCTTTATAAAAACTTTATGATGAAACATTTGATATATTTGACCAAAAAAAAATTTCTTATTATCAAACTTACAGACATTTTAAAAATATTTTTGGCTACACCTTCAAATTGTTGCATCTGCCGAGAAAAAATTGCATATAGATCCTTAGAATTTTGTGTTATTTTGCACAAGCTTACCTTCAAAATGAGCCCAAGAATATTAAAATATTGATTGCTCTGAAAGTTGTATAGAATTGAAGATAACATTAAAAATTAAACTATTTTTGCAATATCTTATCAAAACGAAAAATTATTTTCATCCTGAGCTAATTTTATACCACATTTTCTGAGCTTCCAGTTATTTAAGGAGTCATCTTGTGAAATATTACAAATTGAAATGAAGAGAATTGATTAATGTACCATCAAATACTCTGTACTCGTCTTTATTGAACTCAAAAATGTATAGTAGAGTTTTTATAAATAATTTGACTTCTCTGCCTAATAGTTATCGGCGTACAACATACATTAAAAAAAAAATGCTATCAATAAACAAAATGTTTGTATGTATTATTTTTAAAGTGAAGAAAATACATCATTTTTATGTACTAAAGTGTACAAGAATTGTATTTTTATTTGAATGTTCTTTAGATAAGACTGTATACAAATGATGGAAATTTCCAATCGACTCGAACGAGCCTGGTAGCAGAAATCTAATCAACACTTACATTTTGAAGAAAAATATTATTGAGAAATAAATTCTATGTCATTCAGTAAAACAATAAGTAGAATAAATAAAACGCCTAAATAATAAATAAAAATTTAATAATATATTTTCCAAAACCGGAAATGGGAAAAAAATTGAACGAAACAAAAGTTCACTAAACGCAAGAAATCAACAACTACGGTATAAAAATAATAATTTTATGAATATTATTTCATAAAATTTAACAAAAAATTGGTAACCATTTTCAAATTCGAATTTTTATTATTTTCATAGTTTAAGATGTTAATTTTGTTTGTCTACTTGGTCATAATCAATATTATTAAAATATTGATTAATTTTTAACATTGTGAAAAAACGCTCTCTAGCTTCGTTACAATACCAGCCCAGGTCCTTCAGATTATTTTCATTTAGGCCAAAATTAATTTTCAGGAAGGCGACCCTAACACCAAGGTTTATAAATATCAATGAATCAAATATGTGGAATCGATCTCTAAAATAAAAACTACTTTAATCTGCCAACTCTCATTCAGACATTGTGAATCAAAAAGCTCTAATTGAATACAAATTTTGTCATTTTCTTTTAATCATTTTTGAATCAGATCGAAATGCTTGACGTTTGAATCCAATTTTACAATCGGTGATTTCTTCTGGGATTATTATGAAATTCCATTGATGAACAAATGCTTACTCCTAGAAGGTGCCCAGCGATTCTGTGGAAGAAAATTTAATGACATTTGCAGGTCTTGCAGTTAGATAAATGACGTTTTTCAGGTTTAAGTTTGTTGCCAAATCAAATAATTAAATATCCATGCTATACATGTGAAAAAATGAGGCATTGTGTTTGTTATGGGTCAAAAATTTTTTTACTCTTGTATGTTATTACAAAGTTTACTAAAACAAAGTATTCACTTTCAAAATTTCATAAATGCTACTTTAAGGGTTATTTTAGATTTGGATTGTATTTTTTAAATTGTTACTCAACGCGAACTGTTGAACTTGATAATAAAGTAAGCAACTAAAAATGTTTAGGTAAATAATACTGAATTCTTTCTAAGCCCTTTAAAGTCTTTTAAATGTTTGAAATCTTTGTGAAAATTTTTTGTTCGTTATTTTAAATGGTGGCGTTTTAGAAATCTTTGTAAACTTGGCAGTCTTTTCACATCTTTGTTAAATATTTCTTAAATTTTCGAAAATCGTTTTCAATGTCTTAAATCATTCTAAAATTTGTCAATCATTCTATAATCGTTTAGGAGTCTTTAAAAAAAAGTGTAACCTTTGAAATTTGTTATGCATGCCTTTGTAGAATCTTTTCAATCTTCATGAAATCTTGGAAATCCTTCAAATCGTAGGATATTTAAAAAAAAATTTGAAATCTTCTAAAATCGTTTCAAAGCTTTTAAAATCTTTCTGAAATGTTTTAAGTGATTAGCAATCTTTGTAAAATCTTTGAGGGATCTTTTATATTGTTTGAAATCTTGTAATATCTTTTGTAAATCTTTCCGAGATGTTTGTGAAGTCTTTCTCATAAAAAATTGAAGAAGAATTTCAAGATTTCAAAGTAGCTGGACCAGCCTCCGATACAAAATAATCAGTTAGAATTTCACGTTGCTGGATAACATGAGGTGGAATTATTTTCTCCTCGTTTCCTGCAGGAAAGTTTTCTTCTTGCCTTGCTGGAAGTGGAACATTTCTGAGGTTGAGGTGTGCATAGCGGAGTGGGTGAAGATAATGTTGATCAACATCTTTGCGGGGCAGTTTATCATCAAGGATGAAATTGTGAAGTCAAATCAATGCCTGCACAATTGCTATCGATTTATTTAGCTTAAATGCCAAGGCTATGTGCAAAATTCGCCATCTTCCAGTGAGGATGCCGAAAGCATCTTCGATGCAATTCTTCGCTCGAAACAGTCTTTAACACACAATCGATTGTCAGTACATGATTTATAGAAAGTATTAAATTAGTTATATTTTTCTGAATATTCACCTATAATTGAAGATTCTTTCCCTTCTTGTAAGAGGATGTCGTCTAAGGTGCGGCGAAATCGAATAATGTTTCACTGCGAAGATTTCGTCGACGACGAAAAAGTGTGGCAACACCATTGCTGATCGTGGCAAACGAGCAGGCGCTGGAAGATTAGCTTCTCCTCTCTCCATTGCCCTATACAATCCTGTACTCTGGAAGGCCGAAACGTCACTTACAGAACCTGTAATTTAGCATTATCAGTCATTACTTTTCTTCAAGGATAGATTGGATATAAAAGAATTGAATGTGACAATATAACATTAAATTAGTAAAAGTGTGTAGCATTTTCTTCTTGAAAAAATGTGTATTATCATAAAATGTTTAAATTTCATTACCGTAATCATCAATATCCACCCACGAGAATCTGTAGTAAGCATCGCACGCGGCCAATAACTTAAAACTGTGAAATTTTTTATAACAATAGAATAGGCTCCCGGAAATTGATGGTGTCTGAATCCTTATCTCTTTGCCGTCCATAGCCCCAATACAGTTGGGAAAATTCCACCTCACGCGTAATCCTTGGGCAGTTAGTTTCCATTATTGTTGTGTTTTCTGTTTCAAATATACTGGTGAGAGAATTTCTCAGATGAGAGGGCAAACTTCTTCAATTATCCCACATGCTGTTAAATAGCCAATGAGAAAAAAATTGGTTGTAATTTCAATACTGTCACCGTGAGACAAGTAGCTATGAATAAATAGAATAAAATTTAAATTCAAAGTTTAACCACTACTGAATTCTGGTAATAAAATAATATGTATTTACCCTTTATTTATTGAATAAATTAAAAAGGTAAAATATTGAGGTCAAATGACTATTTAAAGTCCTACTCAGGAACTGAGTATTTGAGTACCAACTTTTCTTAAAATTTTAGTAAAACCCAAATGCAGTCAAAAGTACCACAGAATTTTTATTTTTATTTTTTGAAATTTTTACAAGTGTTCATGGGGCTATAGAAGGAGGGGCTATTGAAATATTTCACTGACTACGAAAAAATGACTTAGGTACATAACAAGTTCCAAGCTCCAAAGAAGTACCGAAAAACGGAACTTAGTTACCAGTAAATTCCCAAGTACTTAAAAAGTGACGAAAAATGGGACTAAAATACAACAAATTTACCTGTTCATTTTTTTTCATTTTTATAAGTTCTAAGTCCTGGTTCTTTTTTATAACTGGGGACTTTTTTATGACTCAAGTCCTATTTCTGCAGTACTTCTCTGTGACAAAAAACCTATGAACACTTACAGAAATTTCGAAAAAAAAATCAAATGGAACTTTTCTCGTACTTTTGTCCCTATTCAGACTTTTAAAAGTTTCTAAGAAAATTTCGTTGATCAGTACTCATGTTTGTCACCCCCCCCCCCCCCCCCCCCCCCCCCCCCCGTATTTTAGTGATACTTTATATGAGATCCCATATTGGAACTTTTTTTATAGGATATGTATAGTTTGCATTTGACATATGTAAAATTGTCATGGTGTTTACAGCAGGAAATTATATTTAAATAAAACAGACTTTCTAAAAGGCGTTATGGAGATACATATATTTTTCAAAAATAGAATGATTTGGTACTTACATTAATGTAACAGCTAAACGAAGTCTGGAGGATAATGGTCTTCTTAGACTCGTTTTAAGTAGGCGACCTCCAACCATATCGTGCAACTGATCAAATTGTCTGGGAGACATCCGACACATTTTTCTAAACTTTTTTTCTTCGCAAAAGTAAAAGTAAGTGAACAATCCATAACCACCATAGACATCCCGCATGTGATCTTGAAGATGTTTCACCCAGCACAATCGGGGACGGCCCCTACGTTTGTATTCTAGATAGATGCTTACTAGTCGTAAGTACTCAATGGATATTGTGAAAAATGTTCGATAATCCAGCATTTTTAAAGCTAAAAGCAAAATTGTTTCATTTAATAATTTCAAACGACTGACAAATAAATAGAGAGCGGATTAGAGCCACTGTGAAGTTAGCTGTCGGGCTTCTCTCGGCTCTTACACGCGGACAACCCTGGGTAGACCATCATTTGTTCTTCATAATTTCGAATTTAAAGTGTTTTAGATTTAAAGAAAATTTATTAAATGATTTTGGATTCAAAAGTTTCAAATTATAAATATTTTAGACAAGTAAAACCTTGAAAGAGGGAAAATAATTATAATTTTTTTAAAAGAAATTGAACTTGTATCATTCCTGAATAAAAGAGTTTCAAAGTAAATTATTTAAAATTTAAAAATATGTTTAACCTAAGCTTTCAAAATCCAAAACATTGAAAGTAAAATTTTTGAATTTAGACAAGTTCATTATAAAGGAGTTGAAGTTAAAAACTAAATTGAATATTTCAAAGTAAAAGCTCCTAAAATGATAGAAATACCCATTGTTATTGCATTTGCAGAATTATGATTTGACGTAAATTTACTTTTATATTCGTGATTCAAAATATATAAAAAAATTAATTGAAAACCTTTAACATTGAATTATTCGAAAAAATAACATTCAAAATAAAGAGTAATTATAAATGGAAAACATTTAAAAAAATTAAAAAATGTCTACACCAGAAACTTTAAACTTTAATAAATCCGAACTTCTTTTTTGTACCCAAACCCTTACAAATTTCTATACTTCCAGTAATTTTAATCCTTTAGAAATGAAATATTTTCATATTGTCAATTACACATTTTGGAATTCAACCAATTCAATTGTAGTCAGTTTCAAATATAATCACTTTAGGTTTAAATGTTGTAAATAATTGGCTTTCCATTTTGAATGGACAGAACTTTCTGGTTTCTTCAATTCTTCGAAATCGTAGAGTATCAAAATGAAACACTTGATCAACGCACACTTTTCAGTCGAAATGGATTGTAATTTTTTTTTGTTTTAGATGAAGATCGGATTTGTTTTAGTTTAATGTTTTTGGAGTAAATATTTGTTTTCTTTTATAATATTGCCAATTTAAAATTACTTTTTATTCCACACTTTTTTCACAATAATAAAATTTTCAAGATTGTGAATTAAATTTTATCTATTTTGAACAGTGAAATTAAAGGTGCTTTCTTTATTTAATAAAAAAATTTCTAATCAATTTTTATGTTAAATAATAATTTTTGTAATTTTATGAAATTTTCGATTTATAGAATCTTGTTCGGCGGTGCAGCTACGTTGACGCGTTGTCTGTCGGCTAACAAACGTTCAGGCTGCTGCATGCCGCGGGGGACGTGTTGTTGGCTGGTGGGTGGAGGTAGTTGCACCCTCTTTGTGTCTCCCTTGAGGAGCTTCTGCCATACCGAGAGATCATCGATGAGACGAATGATGGACCCTGGTGACGGGGATAGAGGGGCCAACGAGCCGAGTGCGGCGAGGGTGGGTCGCCTAGTGCGGCGTGCGTGTTGTTTTGTAGGGGGGGGGTAAGGCAGAGAGAGGGGGTACAGAAGGAGGGGCTAAGGAAGGAACAGAAATCCTTAGGAGCGCGGCGGCGCGGGAGAAGGGGATTTTTTTTTTTTGGGGAAGCGAAACCTGAAAAGCTACAGTAGGGTGTTGTACGCATCAAAAGCGAAGGCGGCGGTGATGGCCAGGTGACTTTCTGCGAGGTGGAGAGAGAAGCGAAGAGGAGAAGAATTCGGGAGTCTTGTCGGCAGCCAGCAACAAGATGTCCGCGTCGGGGCTTTCTTCTTCTGTTCTGCTGGTGGCGAAGCGGGCTCCACGGTTCTCTTTCGGACAACCTCGATCGGGGAAAATGTGTATCGTCCGTCCTGGACGAAACCCGGCAATGGGAGAGATAATGCAACTATTCGATGATTACGGTCACGACGGCTCCGCGGGTCTGACGTACCTGGTCCTCCTCGACAGAGATCCAGCAGCCGCCATTCTCTACTCTCGACGATCCCAGCCTCCCTCAGGCCGCCTGGCGGGGGCAGTGCTGGTGGTAGTGACGACGTGGCAACGGCACGGACGGCTGGAGCGATGTGCTCGGCTTCCTCGACTTCTCTCCTAGATCTGCAGACGGCGGTGCGGCTCTCCCACAGAGCCTCTAACTCCTATTGCTGCTGGACATCCTCACTATTCCTAGATACGGGAACCGGTTCTCGCCGGTTGGCGACGGTTCCGTGGCGACGAGCTTCCCTGATGGAGGCAGTGGGCTGGTCGACCGTAGCGTTTCGTCGGCGAGCGGCATCGAATTGCCGTTGCCGTCGGTGGCCTTGAGTGCGCGGATTACAGCCTGCGCCACTCGTACTCTCTGTCATCAAGAGTTGTGCTGTACAAGTGACGCCGCAACCAACGGCGAACTTAGCTACCCGACCGATATCACCGAACACTTCACCCAAAATTCACCCACGATCACTGGCACTGTAAATTTAACGATGTAGAAAAGAAAAGATGAGTCTGTACTCCGGCACTGAATTACGATAGATAAGAAACGCAAGAAGATAAACCGACTGAGAAGCCCCGAGGAAACTCAGCGATGGAAGCGAACGAGAAGGGTTGGCGAGCTCAATGATTGAAGACCGATTTAAAAGAAACTTTGGATTTATTTAACTCTTTTGGATGCAGATGGAGAGGTCAGAGCGGTACTCTGGGCCTCTCGGAGATCGTTGATCAACTAACTGGCGACAGTCAGTGATCCCAGATCTGAAACGAGATGCGGTCCAATACTATGACAGGGCTATGTCCGTGTGAATATAGTAGGAGACGCTGTAAATGACTGAGTTGCGC
>NC_046662.1:114787735-114797440 GCF_010883055.1 Belonocnema kinseyi | reverse complement strand
ATAACATAACCTCAAAATATACGCATATCAAGAGGCGCGCGATCTATTCAAATCATGAGAATAGTCAGCATCGAAATCTGGAAATATCAAAATCCCAATCTCTTGAATTTATTTCAAAGCAGGTAGCTGTTAGCAGATAGATATATAAATAGAATCGACGAAGTGCTCCGACCGGCAATCGTGCATAGCCCTGTCATAGTACTGGACCGCATCTCGTTTCAGATCTGGGATCACTGGCTGCGAGACCGACAACGAAGTCGCAACCGAGCGGTGGGAGACGGCAGCCAAGCCCGCTTGCCTCGCACCTTCAAGCGTCGGCCCTATGCTAACTTAGCCCAGCAAAAATTATTTTTAACTTATAATTAATATTAAAAATAGTAGTAATTATTTAAAAATGATGAAATTTGAACATTAATCCTAGAACTAACCTAGCTTCATTTTCCCGAAGGAATTATGAAGCTAGGTGAAGCAGAAGAGGTCGTTCGGGTTTTAACTACATTTCTATTATTATTCAATTTACAAAAATATTTAAATTAAAAATATTGCTTAATCTTGAACGACCCCCTTTCTCCCACTTAAATAAATCATTATTCTTATACACTAAATAGTTTGGATTAACCGCTTATTTACATCCTATGAAGATTCTTAATATTCTACCGACGGACCCGTAAAAAGGAGGGGGGGGGGGGAGTAAAACAAAATGTGTAAAATTACAGGGAATTGAGAAAGACTGATCTTTCTTTTTGAATTTAAATGTTTTAGGGAAAAGAATATTTTAAGGATCGGTTGAGAATCTCGACCTGGTATGCCATTGCTACAGAGAGAAAGAAGAGAGAGCGAATGAGCAGGGAAAGGAAGGGAGGAGAGCGCGCATGGGAGTGAGAGAGAGAGAGAGAGGCGATGGCGTACGTGCCTGGCTCGAGGCAGATGTTTCCCTCTGGAATATCAACACGGCCGACGCGCGTGTTGACAAACCGTCGAAGCCAGACCGGGGAAATTTCCAACCCATTAGAAATAGCCGATGACTCACTCGAGTGAGCAAACTCGTTGTTAAAAGAATCCGTGAAATTGCCATCTGGTCAGGTAGGACCTCCACTCAAATTGCCCTTTTCAGGAATTTCGAGTGGAGGTCACGTAGACCCGATGCTTTTAATTTCACGGGTTCTCATCATTATGTATTGACATACAACAATTTATTTTTCAGTTTTAAATTGTCTGTTAATAATTTCAAATTGAAATTAATGGAAAGTCAAAACTGTTCACTTTCAAGCTATTGAATTTTGAATACTTTTAATTAAAAATAATACCATTTTAATTTTTCTGAATTTTAATGATCTTTTTTTGAAAATTCTGTTCCAAATATATTACAATTTCAACGTGTTAAAATTTTTCCTCTTCAAATTTTAGTTTGAAATTTTTTAATTCTGAATGCTGTTAATTAGAAATGAGATAATTTCAACTCCTACCTTATGAAATTGTCAAAACTTGAAAATTTTAGTTTGAAGGTTTTTAATTTCAAAAATTTTTCATTGAAATTTTTTTCAATTTAAAAGTATCAAATTTCCAACGCTTTTCTTCAGAAAACATATAAGCTAAATTTCTCTTCATTCCATTCGAAATATGGTACTTCATTAAAATTTTTACCTGCCTACAATATTTAGAATTGGAAAGTTTTCAATAAAAAATCATATTATACATTTTTCTTAAATTTCAAAAGCTTTCAATTTGAAATTATTAAGAACAAATGATGGTTTGTCTAGCCAGGGTTCTCGGCGTATGAGAGCGCGCGGTGCTCAGCAGTTAACTTCACAGTGACTAATTCCCTCTGCACATAATTACTGAACTGAAATGAACCACGGGAACTCCGAAATATGAACCAGTGAAATAAACGCGGCAGTTGGTAGCAATGGGCAACAACGCATATATACGCTTTAATATCAAGGTGCGTCGACGTACGTACAATTCTTAGGAAACATTGTGGAGCCAGCCTGAGATGAAACCTAATTATCGCACAATGCCGAAAATAGGGTGCCCTAAGTGCGATACTTCGTACACAGTGTATCAAGGTCTACACGACCATCTTTCTGCGTGACACAATGTTGTTATGGAAACTGAAAGTCTACACTTCGAAAATATAGAAGGTACAAATTTTGTTTTACATATGTATTGTATCAGTTTAAAAGCTGAAAAAAATAATTGTAGTAATAGGTATATTTAAACATTTTCGCGAGTTCATCATAAATAATGTTCATTTTTAGTCCCTGTATACATCTAAATGTTTACGAATAGTACAATTACACAGAGAAAACGATACCGCAAGAATTGCAATATACCCGGTAATAAGCGTAGAATAGAGAAAAATTAATATTTTCAGATTTCAGCGCAAAAGTGAAGATTGTTCTATAATTTTGAATGCGCGATTTTTCCATATATCTAAAATGCCACCATAAGAATAAGATACCTCCGAAACTTATTTACTTCTATTTCCATATCGACGGCCACACAGCTTTTTATTCTCCAAAAGAGAACTGTTTTCAATATATTTAATTGCTTCTAATTGTACCGGTAACACACCTCACAGAGTTAAGATTATTTGAATAGATTTCTTTGGTGCATTCTTTAAGGCATGTAAATGAATTATTAAAATATACATTTGAATATTTTTCGAATTTATAAGTTATAAAAAGATTTAATACTGAAAAATAGGTTAAATAAATGCTTTCGTTAAATTTTACTAAGTCCATTGAGAGGAATAGGATTTGCACTTTTTCTGTTTCCGTTGGGGAATTTTTAGACGGAGGAAAAATCGCGTATTCATAGGAATATAAATTCTTAATTTTTCTGAATTTAACGCTTATTACGGGGTATACCGTAATTCCTGCGCTATATATCGTAATTATCACACTATAATATCGTAAAATCATGATATCGTATATTGCAAGATTTTACATTATATTATTATTTTATTATATTATATATACGAGGGTTCCAATAGTGGCCAAGCGATGTCAGTGCATTATAATATCCCAAAAAGCCCCGGAACGTGTTCCGGAATCAACTTTCTTTTTAAATTAGCATCCAATGCTATGTTTTGTTGATTAATTACATAATTTTGATTCATTTCTTTTAATGTCTAATCAATTTCTATTTGTTTGATTAATTTTTATTCGCCCAAGCAGTTCTTTTTTGATAACTAAAAAAATGAAATAAAATAAAAATCTCTGGCTCAAAAATTTTGAAAATAGACCATGAATAATTGTTTAAATAATTATGTAAGGTTTCACACTCGTCTTCAATCCCTAAAAAGTTTGTGATGTTTCGATGAAACCCTGGAATGCAATGCATTCTGGACCATTCTATTGTAGCAGTCATATTAGTCCCAATGACGGTTTAAAAAGTTAATAGGCTCGTTTCATAATTATTTCAATTTCACTTACCACTATATTTTAAAATTGTGCAATTTATACATTATCAAATTAAAATGATGAAATTATTAGACTTTTAAATGAAACTTGTAGAATAACGTTTAAATTCACATTTTCTTCAACTTTAAATGCTCCTAACTTAAAATTGTTCGATATTAAAAATTTTAATCTGAGATTTTTCGATTTTCATAATTTGTAAATAATCATTCTTAAAACATTAATAGTCTGTAACCTATAATTTGCAATTTTTAACGATTCTTATTTAGAAGTCAAAGGGTTCAATTTCAGAATCTTGAAAATTCAATTTCTTTTAAAATGATAACTATTGTAGGTATTTATAATCATTTTCTTTATGAATTGCAGAATTCGAATCCTGGAAATCGGCTCAAGAGGAAGATACACTCTCAAAGTTAATCAGGAGGACATCGAAAGATAATAGTGTTTATTATCTTTGCCATCGATCGGGAAAGAAGCGTATTAAACAGATTCGACAGACATTTATTTGGAAGCCTTCAGCGAAAAATGGCAGGTGTTGTCCGGCAATGATTAAAACAATGCAGTACGAGACAGGCATCCGTGTTACTTTCCAAAAAATGCACTGTGGACACGATAAAAACATCGGGTATCTTCAACTTACCAAAGATGACAGAATTATGCTGGCTGATCGGATAAAAACTGTAATACCTTTTGATAGAATTATCAAGGATGTGACAGACTTGGCCAAGACTCAAAAAAAGTCACACGTCTTCATTTTGTGGATAAAAGGGATGTACACAACATTGTTAAAGAATTTAATCTGGACCATGATCGCGTAGACAACAATGATGCTTGGTGTATGCATCTGTGGATCCAGCAGCAGAAGGTGTTGGGTTCTGACTGTCCTGTTCCATATTATAAGCAGCAAGATCATCGCGATCCTGACAGCAAGTTACATGATGAAGACTTCATGGTAATTATAATTTCAGAGTATCAACAAAAAGAACTTACCAAATTCTCGACGGATAAGGTTTGTATTGATAGTACGCATGGTACCACGCAGTACGATTTCCAGTTAACAACAATCATGAGCGTGGGTAAATATGGCAAAGGAGTACCTATATCTGAATGCATCAGCAACAGAGTTGATTCGGTGGCAATGACAACATTTTTTGAGGCTATAGCGCAAAAGGTTGGCCAGATAGCTACCATAACTCTAATGACTAATGATGCTCCAGCATATGTCAACTCTTGGTCACAAGTGATGGGTCGACCTGATAATCATCTGCTTTGCGCGTGGCACGTGGAAGCTGGGCAGATAATATGTATAAAATAAAAGATCCAGTGAAACGAGAGGAGGTGTTGAACAAATGTCGAATGTTAATGAAAATGACAGACGAGAATGAATTCAAGGACCATCTTCAAGATTTCCTGAACGATTGCCTTTATGATTCAAGCAAAAGAGAATTTAGTGAATACTTTCGACGGCACTATGCAAATCGTCCACAGAAATGGTCATACTGCTATCGTATAAGGCTGGGTTTAAATACAAATATGTTCCTGGAAGCGTTCTAGAAAAAATTTAAATATTCCTACATGAAGGGTAAAAAGAACAGAAGGGTGGATATGATTGTGGCGCATCTTCTCCAGTTAACACGTGATATTATGTTCGAGAGAATGTCTTGTGCGTCAAAAAACAAACCAAGCTTTAGGATGAGACTGATTGCGCAAAGGCATCGTAAAAGCATTGAAGTTCTCGATTCGATGATTCTTCTGTATCAAATATGTGTATCAAATGTATATAGTTATAAAATATGATAAATATGTTTAAAAACTATAGTGTGCAATAAAAAAAATAGTAAAAAGTACAAAAAAATTAATTTAATTATATTTCATTTACATAAGTTGTAAAAACTCCCAATAAAGTACTCAAATCCACTTTTTAAAATTCAAAAATCGCGTGAAATACGTTGCGCAGAGGCAACGCACATGCGACTTCCGAAATGAGCCGAAATGCGGCGAAGATAGCCGACCGGAGGAAAGATCCCCGTTTGGGTTGTACACAGATCCGCTCGTAGTTAATTATGTTCATTAAGCTATGTCCATCAGAGTTCGATGACATGTGTGCTTTAAGGTCAACATTGTGTTATTAATTAAAAATAATGTCCAAGTGGGGAAGCGAAAAATAGGTTCTTTAGGAATAGACTCAATTACATTTGAGATCCTTTCGAACCCCAAGCGTGGTATCATTTAGAGCTCATTTATCGTTTTGGGTTCCTTTTCAGGAAGTGGGTCTCATTTTTGTTGCAGCTCCTTTGGAACCAAAAATAGGTTCCAATGGAAACTTCAGTTTTTTCTGAGAAATGTTTAGACGATGTAGTTCAAAATTCGTGTCAGTACTCAATATACGCGAATCAAAAAATCTCAAATGCATCAAACCAAAAATGATCTGCAAAGTGCTGCAACTCGAATGGTAATATCCTATTTATTAATTTATAAATAAACTTTCTTGGAAATTATAAACATATTGATGTATAAAAACGTTCTATAGTGCTTTTGACTTAATATGTCAAATTTTAAACACGATATCTCAACCCGTGTGGATACAGTGAATACCAAAAAAAATGTTCATAACCGCGGGGACTAGTTTGGTCACGAGATCAGCGAGGAGCATGCCCTTAAGACCCTCTAAATCTGAAAAACGGGTTATTATGAATGTGTCTGTCAGTCTTTCTGTCCGTTCGTGGATGGTTTATTTGTTGGTACAGGGTATCTACTCCTCGAGGAACAGGGAAAAGGATGGGAATTTTACGTGACGGGAATAAACCGGAAGAATGACAGGAATTCACTAAGCTGTCGGGAATTTTATTTCTTTTGAAAATATTTTTCTACTGCAATGTAAACGTTTTACCCTGAGCCCCGAATTCGAAGAACGCGAATCGTTGTTTTTTAAAGTTTCAATGACAAACAAAGCTACACTATTATCTATGGTTTAACTCATTATTTTATAAATGAACTGATAGATACATGGTCGAAGTGTAAGTACGTTATTGCAGGTTTTGATGAGAGTTTGAATGATATATTACAGAAGCAGCAAATGGATGTGGTCGTCAGGTTTTGGAATGATAGTGAATGTATGGTTAATACAAGATATTTATTCTCTGTATTTCTTAGTATAATGATTTTGGAAAAGGTGTTGATGAATTACACTGGAATATAGAGCAATTTTTTTTAGATATTTATACTACCTAGTCAAAGATAAATCTGCTACTAGGGGCCAATACACTGTACTTACAGGTACATCCATGTTTGCTGAAAGCTTTTGCTCGACGAGATGGCTTGAAAATGAACCATTAGCTGACTGAGCTATCGCTACACTGAAAGAAATTTGATAATAATACTTGATATTTCAATACTCATAACTGATATAGTTGACTACGATTTAGGGAAATCGTGTAAATACAAAAATTATTGTTAGCGTAGTTACGGAACTTTACAATTAGAATATGAAAACTTAATATCTTTAGAACAAGAATTGGTATATTCAATAGCAAAGATTGATATTTTATGTATTAAAACGCAGAATGAGAAAAATTGATAATGACATATTCAAATAATATAAAAGCAATTATAGAAATTAATAGATTGAGGTGCAAAAGTTAATATAAATATTCTACAAATTAATATAGTCAAGGAGAAAGTGAAAGGTAATAAGAGATATTTTTACTTTCTGTGATAGGCGTTAACAGAAATTGTAATCTTCAGTTGAGGACATTACAAATCACTATCTGAAAAAATCCGAATAGCCGATAGCTAAACTGGTGAAGATTCATGTATGGACACGTGTCTTCCAGTGTTTTGTTTTTAAGGCAAGAGTGGTAATAATTGGCTAAAGCATACATTTTTTGTGATATTCAGCTTAAAAATTATAAAAATTATTATTTGGAAATTTCAAGGATTTTACCACTCAGGTTTTGAGCATCAGATTACAAAGCACTGATAAAGATTCTAGAAGTTTTCAATAGATTTGAAAGATTTTTAAAAATATTTAAAAGGATTTTTGAATGTTTTACAAAGATTTGATGGATTTGAACGATTTAAAAAAGGCGCGTACGTCACTATCTTACAAATATTTCACAACAGTTTCACGAGGCTTTTAAATATATCATAAGACTTAAAGAATTTCAAACATTTTAAAAAGGGCACAGTATACCAGATTTCATAGATTGTAAAACATTTGGAAGATTTGAAAATATTTCACTACGATTTCAAATTTGTTTAAACATTAATTTAAATCTCACAAGTTATGAACGTTTTTGTACTACAAACAAAAGCATGATAGAAGAGATTTGTCGGAGAATCCCAAATCATGAGCCCAGTACAGTCGCGCAGACAGGGTACTATATTAGACAGGAATATGCAACCGCCATTCTGGTTCCTAGACAGTTCGCGGGAAACAGTGCGAGAAGCATGTCGTATAGTTTAATTAAAGTTAAGTTTAGAATATAAGAAGAATTGTCTGCTGCAGTGCTGCGTTTTGTAAAAATAGAAGCGAGGATTGATTTAAACTTTGCCGTTTTGTACTAGGGCGAAGAGAAAGACTGTCAATGTGGATCTTAAATTGTAGACGCGACAAATGGAAACCGTATTTAAATTCAAGATTATGCGAAGTTATTATTAATATTTATGACTATCAAAATATCATTTAAATATAGGGGGTCTGAAAATTATGTTTACATGTAATTAAATTGCCCATGAGCATTTTTTTGATATATTAAAGCGGAATGAGATCCAGAAGAAAGTAACATTAAGAACCCGTTTTTCCACAGAGCGACGCACATTAACCCACGCAAATAAAAAGGACGTATGATGTGAAATATAAATAGCTATCATAATAAACTCTTCAAAAAGTATTGTATTAATGTTTGACCTATAGTCTATTATTATTTTATTATTTGTTAATATTTATTTTAAAAATCATATGATTATAATTTTAGCGCACGCCTATTTATAAACTGAGTAAAATTTTGTTTGCAATCATAATTTTTGCAAGAGCTACTTTTTGGCGCATGTGTGGGTTAAAAAATCATATAGTCGAATTTAAATATTTTATATATTCTATCACGTAATTTTATTTATAATTTATGTTTTGATAACAATGCTTCAGTATAACTCAAAAATAAACAATCTATATCATGTAAGTGTATTTATATAACTCGATATCAATTTAGCGATTTTAAATTTGGCGGGGAACCAGAATGGCAGCTTGCATATTCCCATCTAATATAGTATCTTAGGTCAGATAGTGTGATCGTCGTGAGCTCGGCTATAGACGGAATATCTCGGAAACCTTCGGGCGTTTTTACTATAGTTTTTTTAGAATCCTCGCAAATCCCTGTTGCAGATATTACTAGCGGCACCAAAGATATTATAAACGTAGATGCGGTGCGAGCTTAGTTACCCGCCATAAATATAGACGGCGCGTCCGGCGAAAAAAGTCACTTCCCCTCTACCCACCTCTCACCGTAAATAGCACCCTCCCATATAGTTTGCCAAGAGCCACTTGGAGCGTTGTAAGCAACTCTCGGCACACCTTCGAGGCGCACTGATGGTAAACTTAGCTTGGACAAGAACCATTTAAATTTAAATTAAATTGCGAACATTTCATAACAAACGTAAAATATCCACGCTTTGTAAGACATGGTTATTTTAATAGATACCAGAGAGAAAATTAAATGTATAATTTATATTTCTGTTTCATATATTTTGTAATATTTCTAAAGTTATTTGATTATTTCCAAATATACCTTTGTTATTTCTCATCTTTTGATATTCTTTTATAAGTAACAATTTATTTACTTCACCATATTATATTTTTATTCTAACAGATAAAACTTTTAGTGCAATACCTATACATTGTTCTTTAATATTATTAAGTGTTTATTTTTATATTTGTACAGTTTGCAATTTCTAGAGATATTTTAGTCTATTCGACTAATGAATTTCCCGCATGTATTTTAAAATTTCTTAATTATTACGTTCCGATCACTGACAATGAGTGAGTGGCAGAGTAATAATAAGTTCATAAATCTATAACTGCTCTCTGGGTCAAACCTGTATTTGGTGTTAGGATTTCTCTACTTTGAATCAGAAAACTTTGAACCCTCAGAGCAGGGGCTAAAATATATATATATATTTAAATAAAAAACATGGGTGAATTTATTTGACTAAGAAAACGATTTGGTGAACATGTCCGTTGAAATTTCTCAAATGTGATTTTTTTGGGCCCCAAATTAATTAAAAC
>NC_046662.1:114785611-114787635 GCF_010883055.1 Belonocnema kinseyi | reverse complement strand
AGTTTATATGAATTTTTATTTTATTTTGTTATTTAATTAAATTTAATTAGAATTTTGTTAGACTTAAATTAATTAATTTATTTGTTATTTATTTTATTTATACATCATTTAAAATTCCATAGTTTCTGATTGCAAATATTCTAAATTAAAGAGTTTTAAATTGCAGATCCCTAAAATTAAAGAATTTTCCATTGCAAGTCTTCAAAATTGAACTTTTAAAAAAAATTTCATATTATACCTTTAAAATATAAATCTTGAAAACTAAATAATTTGAAATTCCAAATCTTCAACATTTCAAATCACGGCAGCACTCAGAGTACAGATATTTTTTACATTCTCATCAAAAAAGTTATTACATTTGTGTAAACTTTTACGTCTGGATACGAAATACAGATTTTTACGTATGAAACTAAAGATCAAGTTGATTGGCTACTTTGGGTGAAAATTCAAAAAGTTACAGAATTTTCAAAATTTCTGAGACAATTTTTTTCAAGATTTAAGAATTCTATGTACGGGTATTCGTAATAATTGGAAATCCGAACAATTTACCTCATCGACTTCTTTTGATAAAAAGAATATTACGAGAATTATAACGTTTTCAAAATTAAAAAAAAAATACCAAAATGGAAATTGTAAACTAACCAGCGCGAGACTTGAAAAAAAACTCGAGAGAAGAAAAACGTTGCTTTTTGAGAGCCCTACAAGATTATCATAACAACTTTTCAGATGGTTTTGAATAATCGAAAATTCTAATTTTGAAAGAACCAAAACTAATAAAAAATCATAAATTTAATTTAGTGATCAAACTATGCAAGATGCGGAGAAAAGAAGAGAAATAAAAAATTGTGCACCTTAAAAAGATCCAAAAGTTTTTTATCAATTACTTTTTGATACGAAGGGTAGTTTTTGTTTTAGTCGTAAAAAAAACAACATTAAAAATATAAGATATAAGTGTTTGGACAAACGACATAAGCAATGAAAAAAATAAATAGATAAAAGTTGTTTACCTTAAAAAGAGCTAATGAATGTGTTATTAATCTAAAATGCTATTAACAATTTTCTGTGTTATTAATGTTACTAATTCCGCAACATGTCGGAAATCTGAACATTTTCTTCGAAACATTCGATAAGTACACATAAGGAGAATACATACATAAAGAATACATAATAAGGAGTAAATGAAAACAAATTCACGAATTGGATAATATTTGGATGAAACTAGACATAATCAAGGATGTTCAGAAATCATTGATTAAAATTCACCTATAAAGCACCAAGGTTCAAAATGTCATTCTTTGACTATCGCAATTTTTTTACAATTAATGTCATATAAATAAAAAGTTAAACTTTACGTACCAAAAAAATATGTAAGGAAAGAAGATAAGCAAAGCAACCTCGCAATCCCTTTAATGCATGTTTGTTTTCTTTATTTTGCCCTTTGTTATTTATCAATTTTTTAATTCATAAAAAATATATTTGTCAATATTTTGGTGTTAATTTAACAAAGATTGTCCAAATGACAAAATTTAATTTAGATTGTGTCAAAATATAAATGCAATAACAAAATTATTATGAACTGAAAAAAATTTAAATTTCAAATTGGATAAGCACGAAATTATAATTTCTCTTTAAGATTCAAAGCTAAACTTAAAATGCAAACGCATTTTCTGATAAAGTTTAGTTTTTCAATTTTCACAACACTCATCCTTGGGAAGGTAAATATAAAAAATAACTACGTTTCCGGTTGAAAGCAAGGTCTAGTAGTACAGCTTAAACTATTTGGAAATTATCTTATTTGGGCAAAAATTATAAGCCCTTTTTATAAATTATTTTATAAATAGCTGTTTCGTTTATCACGAAATCACAAACAAAAAATCAGATTTTATAATTGTGTTTCTTTTCACTTCTTTCTACTCCAAAAAAGTTATTAGATGGAAGAAAATTGTTTCTTATACACAAAAAGTATTTAAAAAAACAGTTTTTAAACAACTTGAAAAAAAGTTCAGAGGTTTAAATTGTTCAAT
>NC_046662.1:114755099-114785511 GCF_010883055.1 Belonocnema kinseyi | reverse complement strand
AAAAATACGATAATAAAATATTGTTATCAAATAAATTTTTGTTTAATATTTAAAGTGTTAAAAATTGTTTGAATTTAAAATTAAAATTATAAAAAAAATTTTGCCGACAAATTCATATACAAAAACACGTGTTTTTTAATTAACATTCCGATTTTTCGGAAGAACTTTTGTGATTGAAAAAATACTATATACATTTTCAACCAAAATATCTTATCCAGAAATATATTTTGTTTTAATTATTGTTATTTTAAATTTAAACAATAATGTTTAAACACTTCAAACATTTAAAAAGTTGTTTCTTTGGTATAAATATTTGATTATTTTAATTAAAAACAATAATTTATCAAAGAACAATGTTTTCCACACTTGTTTATCTCGAAATGTCTTTTTATAATAATTTAAAAAAAAATAAAAATATGATTTTTCGAGAACATTTTTTTATAATTAAAAAAAAGACTGTACCGAAAACCTGGATCAAGCTTCAGATCTGAAAAAATTCAGCGATACATACATGTCAAACTTTTCTAACCTCAAAAAATCTTTCTACTGCTTTACCGTCATATTTTACGAAGAATGAGAAAACAAGAATTCGACTTCGTAGTACGATGAGGGCAGCACCTCGATAGGGCGGAAAATGTGATGTCCTATATATATAATTCCCCACTCCGACGCCCCGTACCGCACCTACGTTTATAATATCTTTGGCGGCACTCATTTCAATACACATTCTTATTTAAGAATAGACCTTTTCATTTAAGAAAACGACGTTGCGCAAGCGCGAAAAATATATAGCACTTCCATGTTGGTACGCACAAGAGGTGCTGTTTTGGAAAGTGCTAAAGTGACAGTCAGTGCAAGTCCTACTTGGAATGTACTTATTATTTTATTAGATTTCCAAACCCTGTTTAATATTTCGAAAGGTTAACATTCCCAAGGGTTCATTTAACCCTAGAACGGTATCTACACGCCTCCAAGGCGTAGACGTAGACAAGAATGAATGCCATACCACGTGAAAATTTTGAGCAAATGAACGGAAATAAAAAAAATAAAATAAAAAACCATTTGTTGTCTTGAAATATTCGTAATTAGGGCGTACACACCTAGGAAGCGTGTGGATATCGTTATTGTACTAAAAGTCACGATACCGTTCTAGGGTTAAAAGACATATTAAAAAATACCCGAAATGCAGTAAAAGTAATATGTGGGTGAGGTTATGTGCGCGCAGAGACGAGTACTTTTCCGAACTAAACTCCTCTTTTCATGCACCACTTGATTCTAAAAATAATGCTACGCGCGTAATATTCAATTTACTAGAAAAATGTATCAATTCAATAAGTTTATTATTTTCGTGGTAAAATGGTTGATTTATTTAGAATTTTTCAGAGTGATCTACATAGAAAAAATTATAAGGAATTTTTAATAAAAAAATCCAAAACAATAAAATTAAAGCAAATAATAAATTGTTGTGACTAGAAATTAATAATTCTTCAATGGTTTTTTATTAATGAACATTCAGTGCAATACAGTGCTGACTCACAAATTTAATTTTGTGAAATTCCGACGATTCAAGACTTTATTTTAAACAATTCAGTTTCGAGTTGTTTGATTTTGAATTACTTTCTTTCATTACAGAATTGTGAAGAGAGTGAGTTAAAAATTAACTATTTTAAACTGAAATAACATTTGAATAGCATTTACAAATGAGTTAAAGCGTTTAATTATGAATTTATTAATTTTAAATTGTTTCATTACAAATAGTTTATGAAGGTTTAATCAGACGTTTACTAA
Organism: Belonocnema kinseyi; assembly: GCF_010883055.1. Taxonomy (NCBI): domain Eukaryota; kingdom Metazoa; phylum Arthropoda; class Insecta; order Hymenoptera; family Cynipidae; genus Belonocnema; species Belonocnema kinseyi. The sequence continues at coordinate 114,783,723 of NC_046662.1, read as the reverse complement.
CGTTTTCTCATTGTAACAGTTCAATTTTGAAAATTAAAATCTGCATGTACATTCTTTAATTTCGTGCATGAGATTAAAATCGTATTTCGAAAGGAAATATTTTTCGATTATTTATACTCTAACTGCAGTTTATTAAAAAAAAAGTCATGACATTATTTACATCTGTTCAAATCAACACGCTTTTTATCAAAAATGTTCAAATTCAAAACCTGTAAATTATTAATTCTTTCAAGTCTTCAAAACCTACATTTTAAAATTCTTTACATTGCAAATTCACGCTTTAAAATGAATTATTATATAATATTGTATATTATATAATAATAATAAACATTTCTGAACATTCTTAATTGAGCTTATTGTAAATTGTCGTGTGATACGACATTCGTAATATTTTAAGTGAATAGATGTATTTTTATCCTCAAAATTTGTCAAATCCCCAGTCAAATAATGAAATTACTGACATATTTCTCGTCTGTTACAAAAAATTCCTACCTTCCCCGTCAAGCGGTCACCCTGATTTAAAAAGCACTCTATAAAAACATCACTGAGAAAACCATATCGCATGAATTACAATATATACCGTAATTCCTGCGCTATATATCGTAATTATCGCATTATAATAGCACAAAATCGTGATATCGTACATTGCAAGTTTTTACATTATATACCGCATAATTGTGCAGTCGATAACGTAAGAATTTAAGTTTATTACACTATCACATTGTATTTCTTCTTCTATGATCTCGCGAGGGTTCGAATAGTGAGCAAACGATCACAGAAAAAATTAAAGATAAAATTTACATCGATTCCAGGTGAAAGATTCACCGGAACAAAAATTAACCTTGCCAGGTAAACTTTACATGAATCGAAGATAATTTCCGATTTTTAACCTTGCCTGGACATATTAAAAAAGACATATTAAAGACCTTAAAAACCTTCATCTTATAATCACTCCGTTTTTATTCGAGGTGTAGTGACAATTACGACGCCAGCGCAATGCAGTGTCGTTTAACGTCATTAAATTTGAGAAAAATGGGGATTCCCATCTGTCAGTCACATTTTGCATCGACGAGTTCAGAATTATTTTCCTAACCTCAGTGAAAATATGTTTAATCCTTAACCGTTGCAAGTCTTACCTACAGCAAATTTTTCCTTTTTTCTGTGATTGTTTTAAAACTGATGTCTCGAACTCACTCATACTCTGCCTTTTTTCCATTGCTGCTAAGGACGCCGCGCCGTATAGAAGACGACACTAACCAAATTTAACTTCATTTTGTTTGTGATATTAGTGCATTATAATATCGTACAAAGCTCCGGGACATGATTGTACGTTATAATATTGCGCTTTCTTGCAATATAGAGATTTTGCGATATCATTGTGCTATATCTTTTTCTCCGTGATGAAAAAAAAAATATTTTCATTTATTTCAGTTTCACGTATTTATTAAAAAGAATTTTTTCATCATTTTCTAATCATATTTCTTTGATTGTACGAATTTTCAGAGAAAAAAGTGTAAACTAAAATAATCGCATTTGGATTTATTTCGGTAATTTGCAAGCTAGATGAATTGCAAAACTGACAACCCACTTATAATGATAGATATCAATTAATTTTCAACTGCATTTCTTTAAAAATGCTTTATCAACCTTGTTTTGTATTTTTTATTATTAAAATTAAATTCACTTTTATGCAAAACACTTTTTTTTCACTGTTGAAACCTTACGACTATACTCAGTGTAAACATAACCTGCATTTCACATACCGTTCAATAAGTTGATGCTTGTTCCTTTTTGGTACATTGTTTTCTGCATTTTAACCACCTTTTTAACTGACAAATGGTATTTTTTCCAACTTTTTATGCAATAATTCAGCACCTGGCACATCATTTTCATGTGCTTTTACATTAAAATTAGCTACGATAGTGTACATTTTACCAAAAATATGACCGCAATTTTTATATGCCTGCTAAGTGTCATGGCGGCGCCTAAGCTTCCGTCCTTAAATGAAAAGCACTATACTAATGTTGCGTACATTTTTTACAACTTATGTTATTTAAAGTTTTTACTTTTGACGATATTTTTTACAAAACTTGTTAGTGAGCATTATCACTTTTTCACACTCACCATTTTCAAACAGTAAATAAGACTTTTTCTAAACGGGAATACTAATTTTTGCTGGTTCAAGTTTATAATAATATATAAAGAAATACCAGCATCATCGCTTATTATAGTAGGAATCTTTATAGCAGTACCCTGATTATCGATAAATGCTTACATTTTATTTTAATTATAGATACAGAATTATTCAAATATTAATATCAAAAGTCTCTTCGTGTAGGATTTGAAGGAAAAAGTGTTTTGAAAAAATGTATGCCATCTGTTCACAAAGATGCTAAGACTGAAACATACTTGAAATTCAAAAAAGCATGTCTTAAGTGCTCTAAAGCCATCGTATTGAAAATTCAAGAACGCTCACCACTTAAACATAAATTGACAAAATACATTTCTTGTGTAGATCCTATCTTAATTGCACGAAATGCTGAAGATGCAGCAAAGCGTCTTGATTTATGCTTGGAACATTTACACGGAATAAATCTGTGGCCTTTCCGAATCAAATTCTGATTGCATAAGAAAAGAATACAGAGAATGACTCGGTTTACAAACAGTGAAAGAACCTATGCAAACTTATAAACGCCTAGATATATTCTGGATTTATGAACTGAAATAGATGATAGACGGTTCTACTTGAGCGGTCAAACAGGGTGGCATCATGGACATAGGAAACAAGGGACTAGGCATGCCATTGCGGGGGTGATGCAATGAGGGGGAGGTCCGCCACCTTTTGATGTCCCGCGACAAACATGGCAGCGCCCACATGTTTATATTTTCCTGCACAGTTTGTCGGCAAAAATGCTCGTGCGCATAATCAAATGGCACATCGTAAGATGGCGGCACTCCCCACTCATGGAATTCTCCCCCCTCCCGTGGATTCAATCCCGCTCACCAGGTTAGGATGACATGCCTAGTCCCGTGTTTCCTATGTCCATGTGCGGCATTTTTCCAGTTTGACAATGTCGGTAGAGCAGATCAGAGTGCGTAATTTTGCGTATATGGTCTATATTTTAGTTCGCAAACTGGCTAGGTGAATTTGAGATGCTTTGATTAAAAAGTTTACATAAAAGAATCTGAATGATCTTAAGTAAAGTTTTTAAATTATGCACAATTAAAAATTTTGAAAAAATTACTGTTTTTTTTTTTTTGGTATTCAAAGATTAATTTAAGAACCTATTAATCTAAATTTTAATCATTCTTTTAGTACATAAAGATAAAAAAAAAATATGGTGGAAAATAACAAACATTTTGATTTAAAATTAATAGTTTTTTGGTGTTTAAAGATTACTATATATTTTTTGAATTTACCGTCTTTGTTGGTAGAAAATTTATCTTCTCGGTTAAAAAATCATCTTTTTCATTAAAAATTTAATTCTTTTTGGAAATTTGTTGATTTTGAATTGAAAATTTAACTATTTTAATTATTGTTCAAAATTGATCTTTTTCAGCAACAAATTCATCTCTTTGGTTGACAATTTTAAAATTTTTGTTTTCAAGTTTGTTGTTTTTTATCAGAAAATTAATTTTCTAGGTTAAAAATTCTTCTTTTTATTGAAAATTAAACTTTTTTTAAATCCGTTATTCTTACGTTGAAAATTGAGTTATTTAATTTGTCTTTTTAATGCTTGAAAATTACTCTTAGTATAAAATTCATTTTTTGTGTTACAAATGTAAGTTGTTTTTAAAAAATATTTGGTAAATTTTCGGAAATTTTTTTTTAATCACTCAGAATCTTATAAAATTTCTAAATGTCTGAAACGGAAGCGAATTTTTCTTAAAATTTAAAAAAAAATATTTAAAAAATTTAAAAACTTGTCTTAAATATTCCGATTTGTTTCGCGGAATTTATAGAAATGTTAAAAAAAATCTTATCAAAAAAATCCTTTCAAATTTTCGTATTAATCTTAAGAATATTGTTTCATTCTCTTGAAACCATTCAAAGTTTTAAAAAGTTTCTAAGCATGTAATTCAAAATCTTTCAAAACCGATTTTTTTCAATCATTTGTTTCAAGTTTTTTTTTGTGTGGTGAAATTGGCAAAATTTAATAAAGTACACTTCAGTCGAAAGGCTAATTATAACTTTTGTGTTACGAAAGGTATGAATGTTGATTTAGAATACAAATGGAAGATAACGTAAGTTAATTATTTCTTTTACACAAAACCTGGAAGACTTGGCAGGGTCATTGCATTTTTTAAATGTTGTGGAAAAAGTGCAAAAATCATGTAATCTTGCAAATAATGACAGGGTTTTTTTAATTAAAAGATACTTTTTTTATAGAATATTTATGGATTCTTTCTCAGCATTTTTAGAAGCCTTTTAAAATTTTCTCTAAAAATTTATTTTTAAAAACAAGAAATCCTTTCAAATTTTTTGTATGAATATGATTTTAGTAGATGTTTTCAGTTTGTTATTTGCTGAGATGCCGACAAATGTTGAGTGAAATATAGATTTTTTAATATTTCGAAAGAAAAAGCTTTTTAAGAATTTTGAAATATTTGAATATTATAAAAAAGTTTTCTTAAGTTTCCTAAAAAAATGTAACATTTTTCTTATTTTTAAAATTCAGTTCAAGAGAATACTTAAAGGGATTCCATGATTTTTAAAGAAAATTATCAAAATTATCAAAAATTAATTTTGAGAGATTATTCTACAACTTTTTCAAAAAATTTCAAGAAATTGCTAAAAAAGATTCTGGACAATTTTAATATAGAGAAAATTTTTAAAAGATAAAAGAAAATGTAGATTTCTGAAGATTTTAAAATAAAGTTTTGGATTCTATTTCAGAATTTGGAAAGGATTTAAGAAATTAAAAATTTTTGGCCTAACATTTTGAGGAAAGTCGTAATTTATTTTTTATTCAAAAAACAAAATTTTTTAAAGAAAATTGAAAAATATGTCGAAACTTTTTAAAACATTTAAAAACTGCGTTGGCTTAAGAGTCCGGTAAACAAAAGTATTAACACTCAGAAATTTCCGGAAAAATAAATATGATTTATCGCGTATATGCTTGAACTGGTGTCATTTTTAGATGACGGTTGTTGACAGTGGAATAATGCGGTGGTTGTTTAATCTTTTTCTTTAAATTTTCATATGCAATATTGCCTAAATTCATATAAATTGATGTAATATTTAATTTGATGTAATATGATGTAAAAAAGGGAAATATTTTTAATTCGTTGTGTTTTGGTAGATAATAAAGCTTGTATGGAGATTCCTTTCTTTATTGAAAATTCAAATATTTGATTAAAAATCAATTTTTTCATTTACAATTTTTGATTGAAAATTGAAGTATTCAACAAGTCAAATTTTATAGTTCAAACTTTAACTATTCTATTTATTTTGTATTGGTTTAAAATTAATCTTCATAGTTGAGAATTCTTTTTTATAGAATATTTATTCTTCAACGCCCAAATTTGTCTTAACATTTTTACGTCTTAAACAATTTTTCAAATTGCCGAAGATATTTTGAATTCTTTCTCAGCATTTTTATAAATCTTTCAAAATTTTCTTTAACAATTTATTTTAAAAAACAAAAAATCCTTTAAAATTGTCATATGAATCTGAAGAATATTCTTTCATTATCTTCCAAAATTGTCAAAATATTTTTAGTTTGTTCGAAAATCTGACTGATTACATTCTGCATGAATATTATTTTAGTGGATGTTTTCCGTTTATTATTCCAAGTTTTGAAAAGAAGGAATCACCGCTTATCTGTTTCTTTTTAAAGTTATATAAATATAATTTTCGTAAGATTCCGGAGATATTTCAAAAACATTTTTGAAGATTTCACATATGCCGAAAAAAAATGTAGAAAATTTTTATGCATTTCTTTTATTTTGCAGGACATACAAAATATTAGGAAAAATTAGAGTCAGCTGAAAAGATATTTAGGACTTTCAGAAGATTTAAAGAAATAATTTTAAAAATAATTAATCGAATAACTATTCATGTTTTTAAATATTGTTAATCTCTTCAAAAATTCTGAAATTCCTAAATAATTTTTGTAATAAAAAATTACATTTTTACAATGACCTTCAAAACTTAGGGATTTGTAGAAACTGCCAGAGGAATCTTACCAAAAAAATGTCATCCTTCCAAAATTTTTAAACAGCTTCTAACATTTCTTTCGAAATGCTCAATATTTTATAAAATTGTTAAAAATTGTTTTCAAAATGTATAGAAATTTTTAAATTGTCTAAAAATTTCAAATTTTTAATTACTTTAAAACCTTTACAAAAGTTCTACACCTTCGAAATATCTTTTCAAATCATTCAGTTTTCCTAAAAAATCTTTTAATTGTCCTAAAATCTTCTAGATTTTCTTTCGTGTTTTTTAAAATCAAAACACAATTATTTAAAATATTAAGATATTCTAAGTTTTTTGCCCATTATGTATTTCATTTTTCTTAACTCTTTCAAAGTTTGAATAAGTTTACAAATTGTATACTACGATAGAAAAATTTTAAGAACAGACTTATTTCCTATAATATTAGAAAACCCATTTGCAATTAAAATTTTCTTTTGAATAAATAATGTTTATAAACAGTTGGAAAACATTTCATCATGAAATGAAATTACTTCATTGAAAATTTCCATTTACAAAATTGATGTTGCGGTAAACTCGTAATATTTATTAATAGACTTAATTACAGATGACTTACATAAACAGTCTTTTTTTTAGTGACTCGCAAAATTCTTAGAAATTGAAAAAATCAACTGCAAGATTAAAAAAATAACATGTATATCTTATTTGTTTCATATCTAACTTTGTCTATTAAATCATTAATATCCAGGGGCGAACTGGGCCTATTTCCCCTATTAATAACAGTTAAGATGCATAAATATTTTAAAGTTTATGCATATTTTAAAACAAATCTCATATTAAATTAACGCAAACAATCAAAAATTCCTTGGAACATTTTTAAATACTCTCAAATATTGCAATTCCTTCAAAATATTTTGACACACATTAAACTTTTTTTTAAAGATTTTTAAATTACTTTTGAATTTTTTTAAATAACTATGCTAAAATTTTTGTAATTCTCTAAAATTTCTTAAAGTAATAAAAATAACTTGAAAATTCCTTGACATCTTTTAAAACATCCTCAAATATTTAAAATCCTTTAAAATCTTTTGAAATTTTGTAAAGCTTCAGATTGAAATTTAAAAAAAGAAAAAAGTTCCAAAACGTTAAATATTGAAATGTTTGTAGATTAGAGTTTTGAAAATGGGATCAATAAAACTTCAAAGCTTTGGAAATCTAATTTTCAAGCATTTTCAACTATTCAATAAGAATAATTTTCAACTCGATGAGATTCAAGTATTCAAATTTTGAATTGTAAACTTGAAAGTTGGTAAAATTTTTCAAAAATTATCATTGGTAAAATTTTTGACCTGTTAGAGGGAGAAACTTTGCAATGAGAGAGACAGAAAATCCCCAACTATTTTTATTGACCCCTCGCGTTTGGATGTAGTTACTGTCGCTTGGGTTACCTGCTCAGCTGCAGGGAAATATGGACAATTGACAAATATTTCATCTGCATACAATCCGTGTGAGAAATAATGAATTGGCATCACATAAAAGAAAAACTTCTTAAAACTGTAATATAAATAATTAAATAATTTTGTTATTTATGAAAGCTACTTTAATAACCTCAGACATAGGTAAAATACTGAATGTAAAGAAAAATACTTGAAAAAATATACAAAATGCGTAGCGTTTGTGGAAAAAACATTCAGGACTTTTCCAAAATGTTCAGGACAAAAATTCATTTGTTTGGGTGCCTTTCTAAAAATGTGCCAATTGCGAAATTTATCATACGCCCCCGAAATCCGATTTTATGGTCAAAAATATTTTGAAGTTTTCCTTTTATTTATTCCTTTTACCTTCGCGAATATAATGACATTTTTACTATCCAATAATTTGTTGTTAATATAATTTAAGTGAGTTGAATTCCGTGTGTAATAATTTCTTTTTGAATGATTAATTTCTTGCATATTTTTTCAAATGAATAGTTTTATTTTAAAATAAAAAAGATCATTTTTCTGTAAATAAATACTTCAACAATATAGTTGACTTTTCAACCAAAGATGAATTTTTAACTAACATGATAAATGTGCAAGCAAACAAATAAGTGTTTAACAAAGGAGGTCAAATTTTAATTTAAAAAAAACACAAATTTTCAACCTGCAAGAAGAATTTTCTACAAAGCAGTTGAATTTCCAACCCTGAAATATTAATTTTTTACCAAAAAGACGCACATTCAATAAAATAATTTAATTTCGAACCAAAGAGAAGAATTTTAAATACCAATAATCAATATTCAACCGTACAAAGATTGTAACAAAATAGTTTAATTTTTAACCCAGAAGTTTGATTTTCTTACCAAAAGCACGAATTTTCAACAAGTAAAAACTTTTCAGTTAAGATAAAAAATGTCATCCAAATTGATGAACTTTTTCAAAAGTGTTGATCCTTAACCAAACAGTTGCAGTTTAATTAATGAAAACGAATATTTTATTTAATGAATATGAATATGAATTACCTACCAAAATAATTCAATATTCAACTAAAAAGAAGATAAATTATCAAGCAAAAATGGAATAGTTATATTTGCAGTTCAAAAATTTAGTTTAAACTAAATAAAATATAAATTTTCAACCAAACTTTCAGCCAAAAGAAATGCATTTTTACTAAAACAATGTGTCTTCTACCACAAAAACCTAATTTTTAACAAAAAATTGTAATAACCAAACAGTTCAATTGGCAACCGAAGTGATTAATTTTTCACCTAAAAAGATTTTTTTAAAGAAAATACATGAATTTTCACAACAATATTTACTATTAAAGAATTTTCTAACAAATAAATAAATTTTCAACCTGCATAATTTTCATTAGAAACTGAAAAAATATCTAGTCAGTTATTAATTTGGAAAAAGTTCGAGTAAGTATGAGATATATTTAGAAGTTTTGAAATGATTCCAAAATAATTTGAAGCATGAAACCATTTTTAAACTTTTAAAACAAAACGTAGATTTTTGAAAAATATTTTAAAAAATATTAATTTTCTTTTAATTTTCAAAATAAAATATGGAAGATTTTGAATTTTTTTTGCTTTGCCAGATTTTCAAAAAATTGCAGGAAAATTTCAAGTGCCCCTGATATGGTGGTGAAATTTGACGTGAGAGGATTGTGGAAGACAGATTTGTGTGGTAGTTTGTTTGTAGATTTGTGACAGGGTGAGAGGACTTTATTGATCGCGTTGGTAGTAGCAGAGTTGGGTAGGGACGCCGAAAGGCGAGACAGGTACAAGAACGCGACGGTAGATACCATAGACGCAGGAAAGCATAGAAGGCGGGAAAGTTTGAATTTGATTCATGGCTAGCGGAGCGAGTATCTCCGCAGGAGAAACAGATCTAGAGCAGGAAGTATTCAGTACGCCGAAACAAGAGATAAAGGAAAGGAAGAAAAGGGAGAAGTATAAAAAAATATAGAAAAGGAAACATTAAAAGCAATAAGCGTAGGTTCAATCGAGGCTTTTATCAAAAGGAAGAGAGGGGAGAGGGCAAGCATTGAAGAGAAGGAAGATATCGGGGCGAGCGTGAAATATCAAAAGATGTTTAGATTGCCGCCGGAAAAGCAGTGCTTGGTAGCGAAGGGTGATAATAGTAAGAGGGCTGACGGAAGCGGAGATGAAAGTGAAGTTACGATGAAAGAGGAAAGACTAAAGGAAATTCGCGAAGTGGTGATAGAGGTAATGGGAATTTATGAAGAAAAGCAGGAGAAAAGAAGAGAAGAATTAAAGAATGAAATTAGGCGGGAAATGGCTGAAGTTAATATGGAAATAAAAAAATGGAAAGAAATCAGGGAAAAGTTAGAAAAGAGGATGCAGCCATTAGAAAAAAAGCTAGAAAAGCAGAAAGAAGATAATAATAATAAAAAGGTAGAGGAGATGCAAGGTAGGATGAAGAAACTTGAAAGCTCGAACCGGGATTGTGGTGGGGGAGAGAGTGGCAATAAGGAGATGGAAAAGCTGAGAAAAATAGAACAAAGAATAGAAAGAAAAGAGAGGGAAGAAATAAGATTAAACATAGTGATAAAGGGTATAAGATTAAACGGGAAAAAGCTGAAGGAAGGGGTGGACGAAATACTAAAAAGGATTGGAGCTAAGGTAGAGGTAGAGGAAATGCGAAATGTAGGAAGAAAAGTGCGAAGAGGGGAGATAATGGTACTGGTGAAGTTAAAGAAATGGGAACATAAGAGGGAGGTGATGACAAAGAAGTGGTTATTATATGGAAGTCCAGAGAAAATAGAGGATGATTTGACATGGGTAGAAAGGAAGATGCATTATAAATTGAGGAAAATAGCGGAAGAAGAAAGAAAAAAGGGAAAGGGAACATGGGTTAAGTATGGAAGAATACAGATAGACGGAGTGTGGTGTGATTGGGATGAAAAAAGAGAACAGATAGTAAGAAATGAGGTGCAGAGAAAGTAGGAGAGGAAGGAACAGGAGATAGGAAAATAAGAAATAGTAGGAAAAAAAAAGATGAGAAACGAAAGAAGGGAAGAATGGAAGATTTGTTACTGGAATATAGCAGGCTTGGAGAGAAAGGATAGGATGTTTAAGAGACATTTGACACAATGGGATATAGTCATAATAATGGAGACGTGGCTAGATGAAAAGGGATGGGAAAGAGTAAGGGGAAGGTTACCAAGAGGTTACAAATGGCAAGTGTAAAATGCAAAAAGGAAGAATAAAAAGGGCAGAGCAGTGGGAGGATTGGTGATGGGAGTAAGGAATGAATGTATAACAGGGAAAGACAAGAAGGACAGAAAAGATCAAAAAGAAGGATTAATAGTAGAAGAGGTAATGATGGGAGGAGAGAAGTGGAAGCTAGTGGGTGTTTATGTGAACGGTGATATGCAGGAGAAAGCAGAGGAGATGAAAGAAATCATTCAAGAAAATAAAGAAGAGAGTAGGCTGATAATCAGTGGGGTTTTCAATGCGAGAACAGGTGACAGAGGAGGAAGAAAATGGGGAGAAGAGAGAGGAAGAAAATTCAAAGATAAGGTACTAAAAGGGGAAAGAAAAAAGTTGTTGAAGAACTTGGAGGAGTTGGGATGGTATATCTTAAACGGAAATATAGAAAGAGAAGAGAAAAGAGAATATACACGCTCAGGAGATAAAACGGGAACGGTAATTGATTATGCGCTGGTAGATTATGAGGTAAGAGAGAAGGTTAAGAAACTAGAGATAGGTGATTATATTGATTCTCATCACTTTCCCTTAATAGTGACATTACAGGGACAAATAATCAAGAGCGATATGTATAAAAAGGGGAGCAAATGTAAAAAGTATAGAAGAAGGGGATTGGTCAAGGGAAGGAAAAGAATAGTTTAGAGAAAAGGTCAGAAATATCAAAATGGGAGAGGGAAATGTGGACGAGGAGATGGAAAAAATCATAGGAGAAATAAAAATAGGATTAGAGTGCACAAACAAAAATGAAGTTAGTAAAGGGGAAATTAGAAGGAGATAAGATGAGGACTGTAAAAAGAAGAAAAGGAGGTCAGAAAGGAATTAAGAAAGTGGAGAAAAGAAAAAAGTAATGGGAAAGAATATAGGAAAAAAAAGAAAGAGTATACTGAGTTGTGTTATCAAAAGAAAGAGGTAGAGAATAAAAGGTTTGTGGAAGAGGCGGAGAAGGCTAGGACGGAAGCAGAGGTATGTAAGGTAGTTAACAGAGAAATAAAAAGAAGAAAAGGAGTGAACCAAGATATTGAAATAGTTGAATGGAAGAAATATTTTTTGGATTTGCTAGGAGGAGTAGAAAGAAAAGTTGTAAAGGGAGGAAAATATGGTAGATAAAGAGATAAGGAAGAGGACATATCAAGGAAAGAAATAGTTAAGATTTTAGGAATAATGAAGGATGGAAAGGCACCTAATATAGATGAGATTCCAAATGAAGTATGGAAATATGGAGGGGAGGAACTAGAGGAATGGGTATGGATAATGTGTAATAGAGTATGGAGAAGAGAGGGGTCGCCAGAGTTATGGAAAGAAGAAGTAGTTATACCAATAGTGAAAGAAGGAAAAGGGGAGGAGGTTAAAGATTATAGGGGGGGGGGGGTGACGTTGATGCCAACACTGTATAAAGCATATGTAACTATTTTGTCGGAGAGATTGAAGATAGAATTTGAAGAAAAAAAGATCGAGTCACCGAATCAGACAGTGTTTCGAAAAGGAATGGGGGTAACGGAAACGTCTATGTTCTGACCTATCTAGTAAATAAAAGAATTAAAAGGGGGAAAGGGGCAATGATAGCAATGTTCGTGGACTTAAAGGCCACGTTTGACTCATTAGACCGAGGCAAAATAGAAAAAGTATGGTAAAAAAGGTTATAAGAGAGGGATTAATGAAGAGAGTATCAGAAATTTCTAGAGAGACAAAAAGCAGGGTAAAGGTAGGAGAACAAGTAGGAGATAGTTTCTGGTTGGTGAGAGGTGTGAGACAAGGATGTCCTTGGAGCCCACTTTTATTTAATTTATTAATATCAGACTTGGAAGAAGAAATGAGGAGAAAAGGTTGGGACGGAGTGAGGATAGGGAAGGAAAAGATATATACACGGGCATACGCAGACGACATAGTGTTGATGGTAGAGGATGAAGAAGGGATGACGGGATTAATTACAGGATTAGAGAAATACTTGGATGGGAAAAAGCTGAATGTAAATGTAGAAAAGACAAAGATAATGAGGCATAGAAAAGGACAAGAAGGAAGAAAGAATGGACAGGGAGATGGAAGGGAATAAAGTTAGAAGAAGTAAAAGAGTATAAATATTTGGGATATATCTTGCAAACGAATGGAGATCATACAGCTCATATAAGAGAAAGGATAAAAAAACAGCAGGGGTAATGAACCAGATATGGGGAATAGGAAAAAGAAGGTTATAAAATTAGAGAAGAAGAATGTGGTTATTTGATACGCTGGTATCGTCAGTGTTAGGTTATGGAGCAGAGATTTAGGGATGGAAAGAAAAGAAAGATATAGAGAGTTTACAAGAGAGGTATATAAGGTGGACACTAGGGGCAAACTGGAGGACGCCATTATATATGGTGAGAGAAGAAACGCAAAGGGATAAATTAAATGTTAGAGCTGGAGAGAGGGCATGAAAATTTGAGACGAAGCTGAGGGAGGGTAAGGGAGGAGAGTTGTCGAGAAAGTGTTTGATGGTGGTAGAAGCGAGGAGAGGGAGGGAGATCGAATTAACGAGATGGGAAGAAGAAAGGAGGGAGTTCTTTAATGATAAAGAAATAGAAGGCGGGACTGGAGTAAACTATGTAGAACTGGAAAAAAGGGAGAGGGAAAGACAAGTAATAGAAAGATGGTAGATGATTGAGTAATCAAAATACAATAAATGGTATAAGTTGATAAAAAAGTATTTAGATATATCTTATACTTTAGATTATAAGATGATAGCCAAAGTATTTAGAGAAGGGATGGAGAGAGAGAAGTTGGACCAGAATAGAAAGATTCAGATTGGGAAACGAGGTTAGGGAGTGGATTTACTGGGGAAAAGAAGAGAACAGAAAGTGTAGAATATGTGTATGGGAGAAGGAAACACGGGAGCATGTATGGGAAGGATGTAGGAGAGAAATGGAAGATAAAGGAAGCTGGCAAGAGAATGTGGTTAAGATTCTAGGGGAGGATGGATTAGGAGAAGAATGTATGGAGGAGTTGGAGGGTGCTAGAGTAGCGAATGAGAGAATGAAAGAATGCATGTGAAAAAAGGCAAATAGAGGTATAAAAAAATGAAAGAAAAAGGAAACCGAAGTCCCTCAGATTAGAAGCATAAAGATTGTAAGTAATGGTAAGGTAAAAGTTAAGTAGACTAAGATGCGTTTGCGTTCGCATGCTCTCTCTCTCGCTGGCACCCTCGCTTTCTTTCGGTCGCTCACTCGTTTGCTATTAAGTTCAAAATGGCGGTTTCTCAGGAATGGAGATAAGGACCTAGATATAAGACTTTTGTAAATAGTTGTAAATAATTGTATATATAGAAAGGATAAGATTGAAAAAAATAGATATAAGCGGAAAGATTATAAGGATTGGAAGTCATGTGAGCCCTTAGGGGACACATTATGAATAAAGAATTAAGTTTTCTAATTGCTTGAAATAATATAATTTTAAAAATTAAATTTTTTTTATCAATATAATTCAACATTTTTGCTCATTTTTTGAACCCACCGTCCCTGAAATGCGAAAAAACTTACTTTTTAAATATAACCCATATAAGTTTGTTTTATACACTCCCAAAAAACCTATAAGTGAACAATTACGATCCAGAAGTTAGCTATGCATATACATTTGAAACTTGTGAAAAAAAACAGTAATTGTTCTAGTAAAAACGAAAAACAGTCCTGGATTCCTCTCAGCAATATCTCTAGAAATTTTATTTATTTTTAAAAATAATAACCCTGTTATTGAACATTGTGTCTTCATTATAAATGAAATTATGAGTTGGAAAGAAAGGACCCCGCACTAAATATATGGGAAAATGGCTTCCGGCGGATTTAGCTGAAACTTTGTAATTTTTAAGGTTATCAGTGCCGGATGAAATATCCGTAAAAAAATTCTTTTTAAATGGATAGTTTTGGCGCTATGCGGCGCTAAAAGCTCAAGATCAGTGAATAAAACGAATTACAACAGATTTTGTTACAAAAGCGATGTCAACATAGAAATCACGATTCAGATCATGGTCTGTCATATTTTCGCCTACACCGTTGACTCATATAGCGCGCTTCTCAAAGCGATTAAAAGCTAAGCGCCCAAGATTTGAAATTGACTAAGTAATTACTTTTTTAAAGACAGGAATGGTATCCAAAGTAACATTAGTAACTAGTGCGCACATCGATAATAGCAGTATACCCTTCGCCAGAGGGCCGAACGCTAAGCGCCCATGATCAGCGAATAGAAGCAATCCTAGTAGCTTTAGCGACACAAGCGATGTCTGTATACGAAACACGCATCAAGAAGTGGTCAGTAACATGTTTAGCCAAACCAATGACAATATGAGTCAACACCGTTGACTCATATAGCGCGCTTCTCAAAACGGGCAAACGCTAGGCGCAGAAGATTTGAACTTGACTAAGAAATAACTTTTTCAAAGGCCTTTCACAAAAGAAATGACAGACAAACATACCGTAGTCGATGGAAATAATGAGCAAATGCTGCATGATGAACGACTTTCACTTTTTAAAGCAAAAAGCAAACGACTTCAGAATGAGCGACGAACTGAAAGTGGGCCTAATGACTTAAAAAAAGTTTAAACCTCGGCATTCACTTATTATTATATTAAACATATATTAAACAGCATTCACTTATTATTTCCATTGTCGATGGTATGCTTGTCATTTCTTTTGTGAAAGGTCTCGAGAGGGGATTGTAATTTATTGGTAAGCTTAGGAAAAAAAATTCCTATCTGTTCCCTTCTGTATTAATTGTGTTGTATTTCTTATTCCCCTTTTGTGTTTAGTTTCTTGTGTTTATTTGTTTTATTTGTTTGTTTCTGAATTTTTCTTTTGTTTTATTAATACATTCCTCTGCCTTTCAAGACCATAAGAGCTTGTTTCTCTTATGGTTTAAAAAATGGCATTCAGAGTTCGAGTTGATTGCTATATGTGCAATATAGTCTATCAATCAGGACAAATGGCCCGAATTGATGGAAATAATCATCCTGATAGGCAAAACATTGCAATTTTTAGACGCCTTCAACTTCGAAGACCACCACTTGAAGTAGCTGACGAGAGTAGGTTATGCCTCAATTGCAATCAATCGATTCTCAATGAGATAGAGGAGCTCCAACGTGACCCAGGCTGTTTAAGACTGAATGTTCTTACACAAACAGACAGGCAAACGTGCATGTTCTGTAATGCTGATGTTAATACTCCAAGGCTTTCAATTGAATGTAGAGTAAACGCTTTTATTGTCATGGACATTTTCATTCCAAGAAGAAACAAGAGCATGCTTAAATCATTTGGATGAACATGGTTTCATCTTAGACCTCTTGCTTCCTGGACTATAAGCGATTAATAGACCTTATAGGATTCCGGGACAGCAGTTAATTCTGTTTTTGCAGAAACTTCGTAACGAAGCAAATGTTCATGCGGCCGCGGCGTTTAATAATGAGAATAGTTTCACTGATGAAGAGTTTGAAGCTTTTGCTCCTGTAACGAAGAAGCAATTTAGAGAATTTATGAATTTTGTGATCCTATTCCGGAGTTACATGGACATGGTGCCAGATCCGTGAGAAAAAAAGAGCTGCTAACTTTCCTTTGTAAAATGAGTCAAGGTCTTTTTGATGAATTTCTGAAAATGATTTTTCATTATTCGAGCCGACAAGCTACAAGCATGGCCATTTCTACTGTAAGAGAGTCTTTAATAAGGGATTTGTTCCTGGTAACATTGGATATAATGCGATAAGCAGAGAGGAATTCATTGAAAGACACGTGACATCATTCGCCAATGAACTTTATAATCCAGAAACAGAAATTCCCAGAGCTATTGCTATCATCGATGGAACTTATGCTTACATGCAGAAGAGCAGTAACTTTCGCGTACTTCGACAGTCATTTTGCAAACATAAAGGACGTCACTTTGTAAAACCTGCTCTTATTGTTGCTCCAGACGGATACATACTCGAAATACAAGGACCATATTTTTCTGACTCGCGAAACAATGACGCACAATTGCGTATTAACGAATTTGAAAGAGATGTGGAAGGTATGAGAGAATTTTTTGACATTGGTGATATTTTTATAGAGGACCGTGGATATAGAGATGCCCAACCACTTTTTGAACGCTTAGGAATTGTGTCCAAGATACCACCATATCTCCAATAAGGACAGAGTCAATTGGTAACGGAAGAAGCAAACGAAGCTCGGCTAATAACGAAATCTAGATGGATAGTGGAATCCAGAAATGGCCACATAAAGTCCATTTTCAAGTTCTTCAAGAAAACCATTCTGACGGCTCATGTGCACAATCTAAGGGACTTCTTTCGTATTGCTGGTGCCATAATTAATCGATACCATCCTGTTATGGAAATGCAAGACGCTACAGTAGAGTTTGCAAGAGAATATATAGCGAGAGCTCGTGAGCCAAATATTGTGCAAGCGCGGGTAGAAGTGGACAATATGCGCTACGGAAATGCAAATTGGAATCGCCTACATGAATTTCAAGTGCCACAATTTCCTCGCCTTACATTGGAAGAAATACGCGACGTTCAAGACAAGCTGCAACGAGAAGAAGATGAGGAGTTTCAACTAGATACGCGACTTAGTGAACCTGGTTTGATCAGAGTACGAGCATTTTCTCGTTTCCGAAATGCGACAAGGTACCAGCTGTGGATAGCGTTCAATGAGATCGATGACATAGGACCAGACAATAACGAAACGCTTCTCGGTTATTACTGTACATATAAGTCAGGGGCCAGAACTCTTGGCACTTGCGCACATATTGCAATCGTTTTATGGTTCCTGAGTTATGCACGTCACCAGCAACACGTAAAGTATCTTCAAACTTCCTTGCTACAAAGAATTATAGAGGCTGCTAATAGAGGTGAACAAGCGAACCCGAATCAAGAGCCAGAAATAGTTTGATATTTCGCAAAAGCTACTGGGATTGGTTCTTTTCGCTGATCATGGGTACTTAGCGTTCGGCCCTCTTGCGAAGGGTACACTATTATTATCCGAATGTGTGCACTAGTTACTAATGTTATTTTGGGTACCATTTCTGCCTTTAAAGAAGTGATTAATTAGTCAAGTTAAAATCTTGGGCGCTTAGCATTTGATCGTTTTGAGAAGCGCGCTATATGAATCAACGGTGTAAGCGAAAATATGACAGACCACGATCTGAACCGTGATTTCTATGTTGACATCGCTTTTGTAACTAAATCTATTGTAATTCGTTCTATACACTGATCATGAGCGCTTAGCGTTCGGCACTCTTGAGAACAGTACAATGTAATTATCGGAATGTACGCACTAGTTACTAATGTTACTTTGGGTACCATTTCTGCCTTTAAAAATGTGATGAATTAGTCAAGTTAAAACCTTTGGCGCTTAACGTTTGATCGTTTTGAGAAGCGCGCTATATGAGTCAAAGGTGTAAGCAAAAGCAAACGTGGTTATAGAACAGACTTGTAACTGTTCTAGAACACAAAAGAACGTTTTCTAGAACAGATTACGAACATGCGAGTAACTATGTCATCTTCCATTCGCTAGAATAATTTTGTAATAGTTCTAGAACGCTATGACATACGATCTGTAACATTTCTATAACAATTCTAGAACTCGGTTACCAGTATTATGTAACAATTCTGTAACAGATCTAGTATGCTGTTAAAACCGATCTGTAACATTTCTAGAACTCAATTACAAATGTTGTATAACAAATCTGTAATAGATCTAGAACGCTCTGACAACCGATCTGTCATACTTCTAGAACAATTGTAGAACTTTGATACGCTGCTTTGTAAAAAATCTAGGACAGTTCTATAACTGCTATACTGTTATCCTGAAGGGCGGAAGTTTTGAAACTGCCTTGTTGACCACGGTAGCCTCTACATTGGGGAAGTATGCTTCTCGACACCTCGGCTCCTCTCTTAAACACTCGACTCTTCATTTCAATTGCAAAAGAGGCAAATCATTGCACTCCTTGGCGCACTATGGCCGAACCACGGTTTAATGCGGCTAGAATCAAATCTTCAAATAATAAATAAAATTTTTTTGTGTCAAATACTTTACCCGTGAATCATGATTTATCATTTATACCATCACGGGTATTAAGCACATAAATATACAAACATATTTATTTAAGCTAGGATAAAGTAATTATCTGTTTAACTTAATAAATAATAATAAATAACGTACGATATCAGAATTTGATTGAGTTTCCATGAAAGTTTGAATTAAGTCGGTGTTTTTCCTCACAAAATTGCTATTTTCAATGTTTTTAGATTATATTTTGAAAAGATACACAACTTTTTTACAATTTTTGGTTATTTTGATCATTTGCACCACCAATAGTTATTTTTTAATAAAAAATCATTAGAATTCAAAAAAGATAAAAAATTGCTGTACAATTCGAGGTAAAAGTAACGGTTTTTGCTGAAAATGTTGATAAGGATTTCATAAAAGATTAAAATTTCTAAGACATTTTAAGGTTATATTAACATAAATTGTCATTTATGCTATTAATCGATAAAATTGTTTATTTTTCATTTTTCTACATTATTTTTTATCAGGGTAGGCTTTAGAAAAACTATTTTAAACAATGTTAAAAAATCGAAAAATGCCTCATAATTTCGTTCGGATTTCTATGGAGAACAATACCTTCTGTTCTTACAAGAGCTGAAAAAGCTACATCATACGTTCAAATTATAACTTTAAGTATTGTGATTGCGAGATAACTTTTCGCACTTTATTGATACGTGCTTAAAAAAAAAGTTAATAGCTGATCAGCCGACAATGTTTAGATGATAATCGGACTAGATAAATCTAGAAAGCCAGGAATCCGAACGAAATTAAGGGTATTTTTCGATATTTTCCCAATTTTTCTTCAACTTCAAAATAATTTATGTTAAAACTAACTTAAGTGCGGAAAAGTATATAAAATATTTGAGGCAAAATGTGAAAATTGTGTTTCATCAAAATTCCATTATTTCACGGTACTTACATTTTTTTTTAATTTTTCTGTATCTTTCTTGCCATTTTTTAAGGTAGTTTTTAGCCAAATTGTTATAAATATGTTGAAATAAATTTAAAATATCAAAAAATACCTCAAAATGTCTTTCGGATACGTAAAATTATAAATTGAAATATTTTTATAGAACTTCCCATGAGGCGAAACATTGGAGAACTTCCTCACGACATCTTTACGGTGTTGCGATGACGACGTATGTCCGTATCTTAAACTTATCTCTAAATAGTTCCCACATATTTTAATGAGAGAGGTAATACTTAGTTGCCTAGAAATCAGTGCACGTGCTCTTAATGTGTTTCAATATATTATTCTATTATCTTCGGTAAAAAAAATATATTTTTGTTTATATTAATAGAATTTTACTAATAAAAAACGTATTAATACTTTCAGGAATGTTTATCTGTGTTCTGATGAATAATAATATTCTTCAATTATAATTACAAAACTGCGTTGCTTCTTTTTAAATAAATATTATTTTGAAAAGATAAACAGGGAAGTACAATTATTTCTTCCCGTTATTAGTTATAAAACTAGCTATTTTATTATTTTATTTGAGGAATGTAACCCTTAAAGTTCCCCTTACTTTGGTATAACGTTGAGGTCCTCATGGGATCGTCGAAGAACCCAGCCGTAATTTTTTATTTCGTAGCACCTTTTTAATATTTCAACGTGAAATTTTGTTGAGCATTGTCTTAAGTGTCTTGTTACAAGATCATTTTACTTGTTATAAGATTTTTTTTTATTTTAAGACACTAACGACCCCATGGGGACCTTTAAGGCTTAATTTAATAGATTTCCACAAAACGCCGAAGTAACGTTCGGACTGTACAATAAAGATAATAAGGTTAATAATAATAATACAGTTCCTTTTTTGATCTGAAATAGTTACAGAACGTGTTTGCTGGGCTGGGACCAGTACATAAATGCGGGCGCTTATCTTTTCCTCCACGGATCAGCAAATTCTTTTACTTTTGTTCGAGATTGGATAATTTCGAAAAATTAACGAGATGCTGATGAAGGATTGATAGATTCCAGTCCATCAGACGCATCGAGTTGATTGTTTCAAAACTTGGCGCTCTGTGACAACCTTGTCACAGAGCATGAACATAGTTTCCTGCGCAGCAGGAAGTAGCGGCCCCAGCAAATTAGCCATCACCAATACGGATACGGAAGAAACAAACAGCGAATTCTCCGTGTACACTTCTAGGAGTAAAAAGGGAAAGCTCGCTAAGGAATCAGCTAACGCTTCGAATAGCGTTAACAGTGGCCTCTAAAAATTCAAATCCAACAATAAGAGAGGGAAAAATTCTCCCAATCAATGTTATCGTAGATGAGGGAAATCACCCGTATACAGTCCTTCGTAAATTATTAAAAGAGTCAACGTATCATAAACTCGTAGTATACAGTCTTGGCTCAGACATCTATTCTGTTCGCGTTTCTTATATCGAAGATTATCGCATAATCACTCCAAACTTAGAACATCAAGGCTTTCAGTACCACCTGTACAAAAGCATTGACCAGCCCACTATTAGACTCGTAATGAATAATATCCCCGTCGCGTACCCGGAAGACTCGAATCTCTCCGACCTCAATGAGGAAGGGTTTAAAATTACGCCGATTGCTCGTATGAGAAACAGGCAATCTAAGAAAGCCTTACCAATGCTTCTAGAAACGGTTCCAAACACACAATTTGCACAACGAAAATGCTCCCAATAAACCAACTAAAGAGATCACACTAAAAGAAAATTCTACAAGCGAACGCACTTGATCCTTGTGATCAAAAAATCCTGTCACAGCCCGTTATTCTTTCTCAAGAATCGCGTGCTTAGGCGGACTCAACCTAAAAGGACCGGCGCCGGTCCTTTTGCCGAGCGTGAGCACATGTGCGGCAATTTTCGCGAACTTTTCCAGATTCTTCGCTGACGAAGCCAGAGTATGGCTTAGATGGCTAGCACAAGTCCCTAGATTTCGATAAAGCTAATTCCACACCCCTTCCAGCGGACAACAGTGATCATATGGAAATAGCCGAAATCCCCACTAATGTAAACTCACTACACACAAACATTCCAACATTTCAAGCGTAATATCCAAACAATTCAAAAACTAAAACAATCGAAAAACAATTACACTCGCATGGTAAACCAACAGAACAAAATACGACATTAAAACCAATGATACAAGCCCATACACAGGCCTCCATTATAGCGACAAACAAAAGGGTGCATGCAGGGTCATGATTCAAAGAGACCGTGCCTCCGAGCAAGCCAAAGAAGATCTCAATCCCATGACCTACGGTAAAGCGTTCACTCTTCTCTACAAAGAAGCCGTGCTAAATATATATAATCAGGGATTCGGACAATTATGCGTAACTGTCAGATCGCACAAGGACGCGAATAGAATCCTAAACGACTCACAAACTCTAAAAAATAAAGGGCCATTTGCTTTTGTCCCAGCTAGTTTTGTAACTTGTCAAAGCGTCGCGAAAGATGACCTCATTAAACTGCCAGAAAAGGAAATTCAAAATAACCTAAAGATCTTTGGCTACCTTAGAGACACGACTTCTGCGATTAATGTTCGTCGCCTCAATCGGAAGATAACGGATAAAGATACGGGTATACCCCACAAGTGAAAAGTGTCTCAAGTGTCTAAGGTACGGACACATTAGCACCAATTGTCGACCCTCTGCTCGATGCAAAGAGTGTGGCGGTTCAAACAGCCACAGCGAACAGGAACCCTGTCCAAATGTGGACGCTGCCCCTAAATGCTGCAATTGCAACGAAAATCATCTTCCAACCTCCCAAAATTGTCCTGAATTGCTATTCCAAAAACAATTACGGGCTTATGCTGCCAAACGCGGAGTTTCTTTTGCCGAAGCAAAGGAGGTTATCAGACCCAAAAAAAAGTCCAGGAATGGGTCTGATTTTTGTCAATCAACCTCATTTGTGAAGTTCTCCGAGCATCCCGATTTGAACGAGGTCCCCGCTCCCTCCTTTCTGCATCACGATTACACCATCCGAACATGATCTAATTCCGAAATTATAGGTACACGCCCTAAACCCATTCCGAAAGCAAAGCAAGACAGGCCCTTCACAAACATCGCAAACCAATCGGGCGGCTCCCAACTTCTCCCTTCACAATAACGGCAGACTCAGAGCTCCTTGCCAAATGGTTTTGCCTTGCATCCACCAGTTTCTCAATTTATTAATAAGATCACTACCGACGCGGTATCCATAAGCAGCAATCTAATCGAGGCTCTTACTGGTCTCTCCTCCATTATAACATCTGATATCTCTTCAAATGTAGAGGAAAGAGATAATTTTCTTAACCGCATCTCGAATAATTAAAAATCTTTCTCTAATTCTTTGCTTGCATCCCAGAATAGAAACGGTTCAGTAGGGTCATCTGGCTCTGCGAATCTTATTTTTAAAAAAACCTAGCGATATCAAAATGACTCTAATAAGTAAATTAAAAATTGTGCAGTGGAATTGTCGCGGGTTATTGAATAAGAAGGGAGACCTTCAAAATATCTCCGACGACTATGACATACTTTTACTTTGCAAAACTTTTCTTAAACCTGACAAAAATTTTTTATTAAAAAATTTCAATTTAATCAGGACTGATAGATTATCGAATAAAGGCGGAGGCCTCGTAATAGCCATCAGAAATGGAATTAACTCCTCTAGAATCTCTACGATAATTAACTCAGAAAACACTCTTGAAACCTTAGCTGCTTCTATTAACTCTTCCGGGGGAGAGCTCTTGATCGTCTCTGTCTACAGAGTTCCCACTCCGGATAATTTCATTCTATCCAACACTTGGTCAATGCTATTTAATTCCATCTCAGCTATCAATTCTGATTCAGTCTTCATTGGAGGTGACTTTAACAGCCACTACCCCTCATGGGGCAGTCTCCGGAATTGCCCAAACAATTCGGAGCTTTGCTCCTCATTAGCTTAAGCAGACTTCATATGCCTGAACAATGGCAAAGAAACGTTTGCTACTCACCCAGGCCAATCCCCTTTGATCCTAGACCTCTCATTTGAAACTCCCAATGTATTTACTAACTGTTCCTGGGATGCTTGGGAGGATGCAATAGAAAGTGATTACTACCCGATTGTGGCAAGGCTCGGGGTGTCTATTCCCATTTCATCCTTCTTCTCACATAAATATAATCTTAAAAGAATTAATAGGCTCAACTTTTCTAATAACTTATCTGATTTTGTTAAAGATAATGAAGCAACATTTAAAAGCATATCCCAGGATCCCCTCTCCACTTATAATCGATTATTGGAAGCAGTTGACATGGCAGTTATTTCTGCTTGTCCAACTTCCCCCTCTGTTAGAAATTCGAACAGAAACTTTAACCACCAAAATAATAAAAGTTTTTTGCCTGCTCCCTGATGGGACGAAACATGCGACCAAGCTGCTGCATAAAGGAAGCGAACCACCATAGCCTTCAGCGTAACAAAACGTATCATGATTATTTAGAAATGATAAACGGGAGGCGAAAGCCACACGCTGCTTTAACCATTCACGAAGAAATTCATTCAGGAAATTCTGCGATTCATTGGATAGAATGACTCCTATATCCAGAGTCTTTAGAGTTGTAAAATGTTTTAAAAACCGATTCACTCAACCGGTCGTGGCCTCATGTTCGGCAGACACACAGGTCATAGCCAACTTACACCTTTTGATTGAAGAATTATTTCCTCCGACGGTTTTTTATGATAGATTCCCTACAGACTTCAGACGCTCGCCTTTTGTCTCTCTAAACTCATGGAAAAACTTATATACAATGGACTTATCTGGCATCTTGAACACAACTTCATTTTATCCCCTTCACAATTCGGTTTCAGGAAGAGAAGATCTTGCGCCGACAATTTGGCTATATTGGCAACAGAAGTCTGAAAAGGCTTTGTCAACAAAGAGGTCACGGCCGGTATTTTTCTGGATTTCAAGGGAGCCTTCCCGAGCGTCGTCCCTCAGATTCTGGTGCAAGACCTTCGGGAGCTGGGCATCCCTGAATCCATTGCGAGATTCGTGTACAATTCCACTGCATGCAAAAATATATTTTTTCAATCAATGGCGAACAAGTGGGTTCAAGAAATAGCTATAATTGAATTATCGGACGATATCGCTATCCACTGCAGATCCAAGGAGCGGATGTGCCCCAAGGCAGCATCTTAGGTCTGGTACTCTTTATTATCTACGTGAACGACATCCCTGAGGTCACCGAAGTTACAATTGGATTATATGCAGACGACATGGGCACCACACTATTCACTTCCCCTTGGTCAGCTCTGAAAATCTTAAAATTACTAAACAAAGCTCTTGAAATCATCGCGGCATGAGCTAAGCTTTGGAGAATAAAAATTAATGTATCAAACTCAAAATCAATTCTGTTTCAGTCAGAAATCCTGTCAAAATAGTTCCACCAAAAATGTTTAATGAACCAATAGAATGGAGAAATTCCGTAAAATACCTAGCGGGTAAACTCCATAAACGCCTTAATTGGAAGCAGCATATCCATGAAACTAAAGGGAAACCTCTCGAGGTTATCTCGCATTTAAGCCCTATTATTAGTAGACACTCGAGTCTTAAACCTGAATATGAAATCCTAGTTAACAAAATGTTTATTCGACCAATCATAACCTACGCCTGTACAATTTGGGGTGGTGCGTCAAAAAGTAACATCAATCACATCCAGATTACACCAAATAAATTCCTCAGACGCATCACAAGAAGCCCCAGATACACCAAGAACTCTGTCCATCACAGAGAATTTCAATGACCTTATATTTCAGAATATATCAAAGAAACCGCCACTAAATTCTATGAATCAGCATCATTATCACCTTATAAACATATCTCCTCTCTCGGGAAATATGATTTTTATCCGCTTCGCAAGCACGCGATGCCAAAAGACTTCCTTATGAAATGACTCTAACAACGAATTTCATTCTTCGACCCCTCTCCCCTTACCACTCTTCTTCTTTACCAATTTCTCATAAAATGAATTATCAGATTTTGTGGTTTTTTCGGTTTCTGGCTTTTTTCCGACATATAATAAACATCACTCTTAATTCAAGCCATGTCAAATTTCTCTCAGATTGTGTAACAATGCCCAAAAGGGTAACGCACAACAACTTCTTCTAGTCCGATCATTCTTCGTGGAGATCATTATTCGTGAAAGTGCGACTGGCCCCCTCAACTTGTGGCCCCCTCATCCCCACCCTTTTTCCCCTCCACGGCTACCTGGGTATCTTTGTCTTTCCAGTGTGCATGGAACGACACTACATACGACCCAGAAGTTAGCTATTTTTAAAATTGTACCTTGAATTAAAAATACTGGAATAGTCCTAGCTTATTAGTCGGAAAGAAATTGCAAGTACACAGGCAGATTCGTCACTAACATATCTCTAGGTTTTTAAATGAATTTTCACAAAAATATTTAAAATTACGAAATTTGTAACCTGATAGTTAAATTTTCAAACAAAGAAATTAACCAAATGAGGTAAGTTCAAGATATATTTAGAAGTTTTGAAAAGATTTGAAAACAATTTAAGAATCGAAAACAAATTAATAATCGAAAACAATTTTGAAAATTTGAAATAAAGTGTAAATTTTTGAAGATTTTGAACAAAAAATTTAGAAGCTTTCTGAAGATTTCGAAAGGCTTGACAAAATTAGAAACTTGTTGTCAAAATTCCTAGGAAAACTAAACAAATTTGAATAATTAATTTTTTTAATATTTTATAAAATTTACAAAATTTTCAAAATACAGTCTGGAAGATTTTTAAGCATTTTTTTGGGAAAACATTGAGTTCCAAGATAACAACATTTGCATTATATTAGATTAGAGTACGTAAAGAATAAATTTTTCAACACTAAAGCAAATGCAATTTTCTGGTTTGGTCCCTGTCAAACGTTAACGAAGATACAGTTGAAAACGACACTTGTGAATTTGACTTCACACAAATCCTTTATATTCTGCTTTTCATGTGTTAAGATAATATTTATACTCATACACTATTCTGAAGGTGCAGTCCCATGTGAGCTGAAAACGTTGGCGGAAAAAGAATACATCGTTGGAATCGTAATAATTTGAAAATATCAAATATTTTGGTTGTTGTAAATTTTCAAGTGCTAAATTAAACTAAACAAAATTATATTCCTGATTTTCGTCCTTATTAGATATAAAGGACTTCCGCTGACATTAGTACGCAGGAAACAAGAAACGATTGGCCGCGTTTCAATTGTATTCCAAGTCGTATGAAATGTGTATCTTAAGGAGGAATGGCAGATTGCTGACGATAGGTTAGAGGTACCAGTGAATCGGAGAAGTAATTATTTTGCGATTCACCAAGCAATATTTCGTTATCGATTAAAAAACGACTGCTAATCGTAATAATACTATTGGGATCCGCTGCTCTTCAATACGCCATCTATTTTTTCAATGCGGCCAAAAACTGAATTCGCGAAACCGCAAGTAGGATTTTGAAGAAGCCTTTTCATTTGAGCTTAACAACCATTTTTTAATTATTTCGCAATAGTTTAAACTATTAAATGGATAAAAACAATCAAGATTTATTGGATTCAAATTTCATTTCTGATTGTCTATCATTAATATTTTTTGCATATTTTGAACCAAATATTTTGCTATATACATTAACTAAAGTTCATTTCAGCTTATGGTGTGTTGAAACTTATATGATATAGTAAAGTAATTATTTTCTTGACAAAAACAGTTTTAACAGGAAATGTATTTTTTCACTGAATACGATAAAAATTCTACATTGAACACTTACTTTCGGAAAAATATTAATTTTTTGTTTTCACTTATTGTTCTAAACTAGTAAAAACAGTGCTCAAATTGGTTTTAAGCCCAATTTAAATGCAACTTAAAAATACTACCTGGTTTCACAAGTTCGCGACAGTGGACGAAGTCCCTAAGTTAGCTGCATTTTCCTATTCAAATTTACTTGCAGCCACTTCCCATTCACTACAATTGAATAATGAAAATCATAATCTGCATTATGCAATTCATCGAACTTTATCAAATATTAATTATATGATGCAGATTCGTTTCTATAAAAGGGAACCTGCACTTCTCCATTCAGCTTGACATCCTTCAAACTACATTTCATTAAGAACTTGAAACGATTCACGCGTTTCTTCTGTAAATCGTAAAACACGAATTGAACTTAATTTAGTTTTTTGAGGTTATGTTCTCCTATGCACAATGTCTTAAAACTATAGAACGAGTACATCTCCGAATGTGGCTCGGCAGATTTAAGTAAGTCCAAATAGCTGACCAATTTAAAAACCTGAAAATGTTAAATTACCAACTTTGTTTCCTTTACGTTTCACAGTTGAAAGGTTTTTGGTTGCTAATGTATTTATTTTGTTAATTCGCCAAGTGATAATGAATGCACGTACGAATACAGTCATTTCATAGCCAAAATTGTGCGAAGAACCAAAAGAAAATTATATCAAACTTATTTACTGGATCGTAGAAACCTGTTTTATATATGGCGATTCTAAAAATACTGACCCCTGGTGAGTAACTTGGGCAGACCAGTGACCCCAGATCTGAAACGAGGTACACTCCAATACTATCACAGGTCTATGTCCATGTGAATATAGTAGGAGACGTCGTGCATGATTGAGTTGCGCGCTCAACCCATTTCTCCTCTTCTGAAATTGAAAACTCGAAGGTGCTCGATTGCCGCTCGGAAGACTTCGTCGGTTCT
>NC_046662.1:114749520-114754999 GCF_010883055.1 Belonocnema kinseyi | reverse complement strand
GCTTTGAAATACATAAAATCAAGAAATTGGGATTTGAATGTTTCGAGGTTTCGATGCTTCGATTTTGAGGTTATGTTTTTTCAGGTGTAAAATATTATGTTAATACTATTATATACATTATTAATGATAATATTATAATTATGGTAGATTATAATAGTTATATTTATATCTTGATACGCATTTCAAAGAAATTAAAGAAATTGGCGATTTTAATGATATTTGCATATTTCGAGCAATTTAAAAATAAAAATGTATATGCAATATCAGAATATTAATAACGTGATTAATATTTTGTTGTTTATGTATATATTATAAAGGGTGGCCGCTGGACCGGGAAACCGAGAAATGACCAGGAATTTTTTGAGACCTGGAAATGACAGTGTATTTTTTTTTACCGGGAATTCTACTAGAAAAATGTTTGTTTGAGTTAAACAAATTTTATTTGAATCAAACAAATTATTTCTTTGATATAGGGTCAAACAAATGTTTGTTAGATTTAAATAAATTTTTTGTTTGTCCTTATTTATTTGATGTGAACAAATTTTTGATCAGTTTAAATAATTTTTTTGCTTAAATTAAACAAAGTTCTAGCTTATATTAAATATGGTTTTTTAAAAATCAATTATAGGTTTTGTTTAAGTATAATAAATTTTTTTTAATGAAGTAAGTTTCTTGCTTACATCAAAAAATTTTTTTTCAAATTAAATATAAAATTAGTTTGAATTATAGAAATATTAATATTGATTCAAAAAAAGTTTTGTATATATTTTGTGCATTATTTATTCATACGATTGATTTGTAGGTAGCATTTTTGAAAAATGTGTACCTTTTTATCCTACATTATTGGCAACTGTATGCGAAATCTTCCAAAAAGAATACATTTTTCACTTATTTTAATTAAAAACAAATAATATATTAACTAGTTGAATGATAATTTTATTATAGGATTGAATTCCATGAACAAGACAAGAACTTATATATAACAAGGAAGAGAGTTTACAATTAAAAGTATATTTTTATAGAAACTTTTATTTTGTATGCTATAAGACAATTGACCTAAATATCCATTTGCGGTAAATCTTTACATTTCTGAAATCGCTTATGAATATTCATATATACCATTTGCAAATATTTCTTCCTTATAGAATTTATTACAATCTTTCTATCGCAGCCTTTTTTGTCATGAATATTCATGTAACGTTTATGTAATATTTACATATATTACTTTCTTATAAAATCTATACAATAATATTTTATCGCAGTATTTTGTATCACTTTATAACCTTAGAACTTTCACAATATAAATAAAACAATCAGTGCTCTTAAAAGTCATTATAAACAACGTAATAATTTCCATCTGCTGAACTTGGTAAGCAAGTAGGAAATTTACTGAAAAGTGTTTCGACACTTACTGAACTTAACTTATTAGTCAATGTAACATCGTAGGCACGAAAATGACTAGAGAAACCTAGAGTTTTTAATTCTTTTACATTAAAAGTGGATTTTTCTTTTGAATCCATAAAAATATTAATAATTTAAACGCATTCTGGAAGAATATGATCATAACTTGAGGCTACTACTACCATATGTAGTTTGTAAGTTACATTGTTAACTGTAAGCCATGAAACTGAATGAACAATAGAATCAATTGCGAACTAATTTTGAAAAAAAAACGTCGGAAACGATTCAATTCATCCTGACTTAGAGTTTCTGTGTTACCAAAAACCATTCTAGAAATAACAGAATCTTGACACATAAAATTGTTACACTGTTGAAGTTGATGTTTCTTTGCTACTTTTAATGGAAGATTGACACACGAATTTGATAAATGAGCTGCTATTTTGGAAGGTCTATGTTTTGCTTCCGTTCTCATACAAGATATGTTTATTACCGGACCTACGTTCTCAATTGCGCGGTGATAATGAAGAAGAAAGTGGTCTTTAGGCTTTAAATTTGGTTCAAACAAGTTAATATATATTTCATGATGTCTTGTAATCAGATTTTTTAGTAAAGTTAGAGAGTCTTTCTGAAAACATCGTGAACAAAGGATATCGCTTATCTCTCGCAAGTGAATATACAATTCCCAATGATTATCATTCACAGGCACGAGGTCTCAAATCATAAGTCCAAAATACTTTACAACTAATATTGTTTTTGATGCAAATAAGCCCAGCCTACCCTTTTCTAATTTATCTTTTTTTAAGAATGGAACTTTATTAGTCTCCACTGGTCCATAATTGAATCCTAGTATTCTGTGGTTCAAAATTTCTAGATTGAAAAGCTTAACTTTTATATAATAGAAAATGAGCGCACTTAAGTCAAATTGATAAACACCTTCCCAAAAATCATGCATTAAATCTAGGTAACTGTTTTCAAATACATAACACGATGGTAAATCATTCCAAATACAAAAAGCATTAATTCCTATTTCCGAGACATTATTTTTTCCAAGATCTTCTTCATATTTGTCAGCTGTTCGAAGTAAATCTTCATTCTCAGTAGTTTGCTTTTGTAGAACTACTTTTTTAACTTTACAAATGCGACCAGGGTAATTAGTTGAAAAGCTTTCTACTAATCCACATATCTTGTGAATTCCCAAACTGTCCCCGGTTATGAGAACACACACGAAAAAAATCCACAACCCGTTAGTCCTTTAGTTTCTAAATCAATTAACTGTTTCAAAAGTTTTCTGAAAGTAGCTCTATTTCCGAACAGCTCTCTGTCCCTTTCATAAAATAGTAACGTTAAAAAAATGTTTTTTATTGTTGCTTGAAACTGAGGTGGCAAAGTAAGAATCAATAAACACGCGGCCCCCAATGATTGAATACCGGCGTGAGCACACAAGGCATTTTTCGTTTTGTATCCGTCGTAGTTAACTGAGATTGGAATCAAAATTCTATCCCGATATTTTTATTTTATTTTCGCCCATACTTTTTCGTGGACTACATCAATTGTATTATTTGGATCAGCTTCTTGTTCTAAATAATTGGTATGTTCTAAAACGATCGGTTAAAAGCCTGGCAGGCCAAGAAAGAATTTTAAAATTCTTTTAACCGAAATGATTTGACCCGTATCTTCTGTTGGTTCTCCAACTGTAAAACGTTTCGGAATTTAGAAATATCAGTTGATCGTAACACGAATGACCTTGAATCAATATAATATCCAGAAGATTTGAAAAATTGAAGTCTTTTGTGTTCTGTATTGAGACCTTCGAACGAATTTTCACAAATTTGAAACATTATGTCTACATCTGATTTATCTTTTTCAGTGCTAATTCCAGTATTAAATATTTTGAAAACTCGGTATAATATTTATAAATATTATGTAATATTTTATATTATAATATTTTGTATAATAATATTTTGTAATAATATAATAATATTTGGTATAGTATTTTGAAAACTCGAAAACTCAGAATAGTTAAATGCTTTGTCTCGTTAAATTCTTCATTATAATTAACAATAGGCATGGAATTATGGCTATGTAATTTGGCTAGAAAATTTGCAGCTGAATTTTTGATATTTTTCAATTCTACTGGCGTAATTGCTATATCAAGTGACGGTAACGCCTCATTGCGCTGAAGATCTTCAGGTATTGGTTCCAACGTGGGTAAAAATAAATCATTATTAGCAACGGGATATGGTAAATTATTCACCTGATTTATGTTTATCTTTGGGTGATTATGCTTCCGAAGAAGATGTTTCTTAAAAACTTTTGTGTCTTGAAATTCGCTAATACAATTTCCTTGTATGCATTTCTAACGATTGTTTAAAGCTACCATATTTTTCAGATTAAAATGAATTATTGAATAGGCTGGTGTGGAGAAGTTACTTCCGCAAATATAGCACAGAAACATTGTAATCTCTATAGTGAAAATGCATTTGTCAACGAGATCTCATTAACTTCAAAAGTATTCAAGCGTCCCACAAAATTAAATGTTGGGAGTTAAAAAACGACAATATTCTCTTTAAAAAATGTAGTCAGATCGAAAAATCTCAACTAATTTAATTAAAAATTGTTATACCAAATCACGGCATATCAGCCAGACTTCTTAAAACAGTTTTAACGCCACGAATTGATTTGTCCCATTCGGTTACCTCGTTATAAATCGCTAGCTGTAATAACATCTAGGTGTGCTGGCATGCAGCTGGATATTCTGCGTTCAGAACATGGAAAGCTTTGTAACAGATGTCCACTGCATTTAATATCTGCGAGATTTTATACCGAGTCGAATCCACGTAAACGTAGATAGAGTTGATCTCATCTAAGCTTGGTCCAAATACTACAATCATTGGCTACAACTTTAATTTGAAAGAACGATGCTTCTCCCATAAATCCCCTAATGTCTTGTCGATATTTCTAGGCAGCTTGAAAAGAGAATTCGCCAAAATCACTATCTTAGCTACATAATGAAATATATGTTACAAGAAAATATTTCTTGGATATGTACCTTTACGTGTAGGATAAATGTACCCTGAGAAATATCAATGCTTGGCCTCCAAATTTCTACGGGTTTTTTTTCAGATTTAAATGAAAGATAGAATAAGTGCTGGAATTAGCAACAAAAGCTTCAAATTCCTCGTTTCTTAAATCAATTTAACATTTTATATTAGCTAATTGCTTAAAATAACTTTGTACATTAATTTTGAACTGGTATGCAAAAAAATTGTTTAAAAAATTCATCAGGATCTGCGAAAATTGAGGGTGAAGCTTTCTTTTCGCATGAGGTTTAAGTCTTCTGAATTTTGAATGGTAATTTAAATTAATGTATAGAATTCCTGAAAATAAAACAAAGAATCCAACGACCAAATATAGACAAACAGCATAAAATGCTCCTATTGCAATTCAAAAAAAGATCCCCTAACAAGTTTTTGTTGTTGACAAAATATTGCGTTTCAATCAGAAAATATGATTATTTGTTACATTTTTGGTAATAAATAATTCTTTAAATAATTTTAATTTGTTTAAACAATTGAAAATTGTTTTAAAAGTCATGGTAAATATTCAAATTGTCAATTAGTAATTATTTGTAAGAAAAAGACGACGGAAATTTCTAAAAAGTAACAATAATACGTAAAAATATATTTTTTTTAATTTTTGGGTCATAGTTAGGGCGTTGCAGGGAGAGTGAGCGTCGGTTGGAAAAAAAAATTATTAGTATGGTTTTATTTCATAGACACTCCTCTTCAATCCCTAAAAATGAAATGGAAACTGGGGGGGGGGGGTGACTTGCCATTTAGAGTGGGAAAAAATTGCAATGCTTTTTTGGACCACCCTGATAGGAGCTTTTTATGGTGGTTATCCAAATCTGTTCTTTGGATTCTTGATTTTATTTTCAGGAATTCTATAACTTTAAATTTATTATTGGAGGTTTAATGGGATTTTAAATTTGATTTTAATCTAATTAAAATTAAAATTTAAAAAATTCAAATTAGATTAAAATCCAAGTTACAAATCCTATTTGACGTCCAATAATGAA
>NC_046662.1:114747042-114749420 GCF_010883055.1 Belonocnema kinseyi | reverse complement strand
GAATGCTACCCGAATTGCGCAACAGCAGTGGATAAGCCATTATACAGGGATATTTTCATATTTCGCGCCTTTAAAATTGCATTCGGATCGGCCATTCGGCCGAGTCCGTGTATCTTCGGATCAAGTTTATCATAGTTTCCATGGTTGCGTTCGAAACTTGAAATGGATACAAGTATCCAAACAACATAGATTATGTTACATAGTAATTACAAATAATAAAATTTTTTAATTAATAATGAAGTGAGACATGTGACCTGAGAAGTAAACGTCAGTTTTCTTCTGTGCCAATAATATTATGGAATGGCTGCTGACTGCCAAATACTATAAAATGGTAATAATATTCTGCGATTTTAGTGGGCGAAGAGTGAATTGTGTTTACCGCTTATTTGCGACATAAAAAAGGTATGTTATAAATAGACAGGATATGTTTTAAATCAAGTGAATAAAATATTACATGCGAAAACTTTCAATTGACAATACCTACAATTTCTTACAGCGATTTGGGTGAAAAGGTAAATCCGAACATAACCTCGAAATAATGACAGATCGGCCCGGCATGTTTATTATACTTTCGATTGATTATTTTTTACCAAAAAAATGTTTTGTGGTTTCGTATATTTATTACTGGCAGTCTCGGCATGAATAATTTAAACAATAATTACTTAATAATTATTTAACAATCCTGACTTATTCATAATTTTAATAAGTAACACTTTATTCCTGAAATTAATAACTGATTTCCATTGTTTTTTTTTACAGATCGATCATAGATGAAATACACATCAGAAAATTCGGATGGATTTTGTGCATATCAGCTGGTTCATTTCAATGAACATTTTTGGAAAACCGTTATCTCTAGACCTTATCCCAAGACTGGAGGTTGGTTAGCCTAGAATTAATTCTAGTTCAATCTGATGATATAGAGAAGTATTAAAAAAATATCTTAAGGTGATTTATCTTATCTGAGTTTTTATTAATAAAATATTCAGGCATTTTTTTGTATTTTAGAAAATGTTTTTTCTGGATCTCATACTAAAATTTGGTTTCATCAACCACTAAAATATATTAGAGACTCGTTGGTGATCGAATTGTTTCACATATAAATCTAGACAAGATATTTTAGGCCAGAATTGTTATTCCAATTTTTTCAGAAAATATTCTTTTTGAAAAAATGCTATCTCTGGATCTGATTGCCAAATTTTCATTCAATCAGCCTCGAAAATTAATTCTAATTCATTTTGATGGTATTGCTTCGTCAAAAAGATATCTTGAAGAAATTTAACTTTCCTGAATTTTAATTAATAAAATATTTAGGGAATTTTTATGTTTTAGCAAATGTTTTCTCTGGACCTCATCCTAAAATTTGGTTTAGTTAACCAACAAAATAAATTAGAGACTCGTTGGTGATAGAATTGTATCAGAAATAAATGTAGACAAGATATTCTACGCTAGAATTGTTATTCCAATTTTATTATATCTTATTCTATTTTCGAAAAATGCTATCTCTGGATATGATTTCCAAACTGGCATTCAATCAGCCTCGAAAATTAATTCTAATTCATTTTGATGGCATAGGTTTGCCAAAAAGATATCTCGACGAAATTTAGCTTGCCTGAATTTTAATTAATAAAATATGCAGGCATTCTTTTGTATTTTAGCTAATTTTTTCTCTGGACCTCATCATATAATTATGTTTTACCAACCAATAAAATAAATTAGAGACTCGTTGATGATAGAATTGCATCAGAAATGAATTTAGACGAGATATTTTAGGCTAGAATTGTTATTTCATTTTTTTTAGAAATTATTCTATGTTCGAAATTGCTATCTCTGGATCTGATTTTCAAACTGGCATTCAATCAGCCTGAAATTAATTCTAATTCATTTTGATGGTATGGTTTTATCAAAAAGATATCTCGAAAAAATTTAATGTGCCTAAATTTAAGTTATTGAAATATTTAGGGATTTTTCTGTATTTTAGAAAATGTTTTTTCAGAAACTCATCCTAAAATTTGGTTTTTTCAACCAATAAAATAAACTAGAGACTTGTTAGTTATGGAATTGTATCAGAAATAAATTTAGACAAGACATTTTAGGCTAGAATTGTTATTCCAATTTTTTTATAACTTATTCTATTTTAGAAAAATGCTATCTCTGGGTCTGATTTCCAAACTGGCATTAAATCAGCCTCGAAAATTAATTCTAATTAATTTTGATGGCCTAATTTTACCAAAAAAATATCTCAAAGAAATTTAACTTACCTGAATCTTGATTAATAAATTATTCAGGGATTTTTTTTTTGTATTTTAGAA
Organism: Belonocnema kinseyi; assembly: GCF_010883055.1. Taxonomy (NCBI): domain Eukaryota; kingdom Metazoa; phylum Arthropoda; class Insecta; order Hymenoptera; family Cynipidae; genus Belonocnema; species Belonocnema kinseyi. The sequence continues at coordinate 114,747,108 of NC_046662.1, read as the reverse complement.
AATATTTTCTCTGGACTTCATCATAAAATTTAGTTTAGTCAACCAATAAAATAAATTAAAGACTCG
>NC_046662.1:114736833-114746942 GCF_010883055.1 Belonocnema kinseyi | reverse complement strand
AGAAATTTAATTTGCCTGAATTCAAATTAATGAAATATTTAGGGATACTGAAATAAAATTTACGGAATTGGTGTCTTCATTTCTAACGGCATAATTTAAGCTTAAACGATAACTCAATGAAATATACTAAAATAACATTTCGAGTAAATTTCAATTACACTAAAAGATTTGTATTTTCTGACAAGATACCAATAATGTATGAATTTCATATTTAGAAATGATAAAATACATAATTATAGCAGAACTTATGAAAAAATTGGAATACAAATTCTGGCACAAAATATCGCTTCTGCATTTATTTCTGCTACACTAACAAGTCTTTAATTTATTTTATTGGTTGGTCAAACCAAATTTTAGGATGAGGTACAGAGAAAACATTTTCTAAAATACAAAAAAATCCCTAAATATTTTATTAATTAAAATTCAGACAAGTTAAATTTCTTCGAGATATCTTTTTGGTATACATATACCATCAAAATGAATTAGAATTAATTTTCGAGGCTAACTAAATGCCAGTTTGGAAATAAGATCCAGAGATAGCAATTTCGAAAATAGAATAATTTCTGGCCTAAAATATCGTGTCTAGATTTATTTCCGATACAATTCGATCACCAACGAGTCTCTAATTTAGTTTATTGGTTGCTAAAACCAAATTTTAGGTTGAGGTTCAGAGAAAGCATTTTCTGAAATACAAAAAAGTCCCTAAATATTTTATTAATTTAAATTCAAGCAAGTTAAATTTCTTCGAGATATCTTTTTGACAAAGCTATACCATCAAAATGAATTAGAATTAACTTTCGAGGCTGATTGAATGCCAGTATGTAAACCCCAGCGTGTCCACCCTGTATATATACCTTCTCATTTTTCTTTCATCTTTTTTATTTTTTCAAATTACAATAGGTGTATTTTTGGTTTGTTCGTTGTGTTCCATATTTGGTCGTTGGATTCTTATTTTTTCAGGAGTTTTTATCTCATTTAAATTTATGAAGTAGTGATAAGTCTAATTTTCAGTTGAAAGAAATAAAAGAAAAATATATTTGCACCTGTTAAAATGCAAAGAAATTGCAAAAAGTTCCGACACTTTAAAAACATAGCAAAAGACAATACACTTTAAAAATTTTTAATCAACTGAATTGGAAAGATATTTTAAGGAAACAAACTCTTTTGCTCATATTTTAATTATGATATTCTAAAATTTAAACATTTTGTCATACAAATATTAGTATTAATTACAGATGAAATACCTTCAGAAATAGTAGAAACCTTAAGTGATTTTAACAAACACAAAGCAACTTTGTCTTTTACTCCAGTTTCCATAAGGATATAAATCTTTTTTGCGAAGTCAGCCCATTCTACATGAATTTGACCTTGATTCTCAAATTTGTAGTCAAAATCACTCTCTGTCTAGAATTTTTAAAGTAATTGTAAAAAATAAAGTAATTGTACATTTCAACATGACATAGAAACTCTATTCAAACCTACTAGTTCGAACCCACGAGGCTGTGTTAGTACGGGCCACCGGTCGAAAACGGTCTGTATATTGCCAGAAATTTAATTCAAATCTTTCAAGCGGAAATCTAAGATTATATATTTATGTATTAAAAAAACGACGAGGATATTCTGTACATCCCGACCGGTAGTTCCCCGGAACAGTTCCCAAAGTCCCCTGTACAGGCTTCGAGTAATATTCGGCGTGCACTTTTTAACCCCCCCCCCCTACCCCCTCTTTGTACGAAACCCTTAAACTCGAAACGGGTTAGAAAAACATAGAAAACCTATAGACGTTGAAATTTCGAAGAGAATTGAAACTTCGAACGTGACAACTTAAATTGTAGTATTTGAAAAATGCTTAATTTGTAAATGAAATTTTTAAACCAAGAACTGAAAAAATTAATTAGTGTTTAGTATAGCCTTACGTGAGCATTCATTATCTGTATCACTGTCTTCCCCTGTTGGTTTTTTCTCTTTTGCTCGAACGATAAGTCCGGCTTTTGTAGCCTTGGTCATCCAGTTCCTATATTTCACTGGCAATTTGCCTGTAGACACAGTTTGGTTTGGTCCTTCTGTTTTAAGAGCAATATAATATGTAGTTTTGTCTTCAAAAAAAAAAACTTCTGGCATTTTTGAGGCTATAATATCCAAGTGGTACTTCTTAAGCTCTGGCCTTTAACAAAAAAATAATTAATCAACTAATGCTTTTGAAGCTTCATATATATTTAATTAAAAATACCATAAAACGGCAGATTTAACGAAAAAGGGATATTTAATTTATCTTAAAATAAAAATGAAAACTTACAACTTAACTTCTTCAGAATTTGTCGAAACTGGTGGTTCCACCAGAGAAATGATTACCACAGTTATCAATTCATTTTGCTTCTGGAAGTCTAATACTTTATTTGCATTTTGGTTAAGAAATATTGCCCCACTGTTCGTTTTTCACAACAGTTCTGCTATATCCTAAAGATGTCAATTTTACGCTCTCAATTTTCAAATTTTCGAGTTGAGTTTTTTTTTGGAGCTGAGTCTTGTATTTTGATGATTTCGTGGGAATCTTGATTTTGTAAATCGATGCATCGTTTTTTTTTTTTTTTTGCAAATTGCTTCCACTGTATAACGCATCAACTCTTTGGCGCTTCTGCCTGTTTTCTCCTTCATTCAACTGTTTCATAATATAATGCTCAAGATGAGCCTGCAACTTAAATTTGATTCCGACTGATTTTTCTCGGAAGAGTTAATCAATTTGTTGTTCATTTAAGTTAACAAACAAAAATTCATCGATTTCCTTTTCTAAAATGAATTATGATAAAAAAATAATCACTGGATAACAATACGCATATGAAAAATACTGGCAATCCTAATTTCTAATGCTGGTTAATTTCTAATTATCTAATTTTAAATTATAAAATCATAAATTAGAAGACTTCGAAATTTACTAAAGTTGAAATTAAATATGTACAAGAATTCAAATCAATGCGTTTTAAATCTCATTTGTTGAAAAAAGCCTGAAAAATAATCCGATTCAATCCTATTCATTCCAAGACTTTTAGAAAAAAGCATCCGAACGAATCTGAAGTAAATTTTCAATCCGAATGAGTCAGAATCAATCCAGAACCGTATTGATCTAAAAAAAGTATATTCAACCCGACTGAATCCAAATCAATCCGAAAACTAATAAATTCAGGTTGAAAATCAATCAGGGTCCAAATTGATTCTGATTCATTCGGATTGGAAATTTACTTCGGATACGTCCAGATTCATTCAAATAGAAGTATCGGATAGAACCGGATTAAGTCGGATTAACTTTCGCCTGAGATGCTGAAAACCATAAAACTGGAATCTTTGCTAACACTAACATTAAAAAGTGCGTGCATTACAGACGTCTTTAAACTTATTAACCTTCAAATTAAGCAACAAAGATGTTTTCTCAATTATAATTATTATGGTATATGTGAAACGAGAAATACTCATTTAATCCTGATGTTAAAATCTGATTAATTTGTAATTCTTCTTTGAATTTGTAAATCAGAAAACCTAGAATAAGATGCCTTAGAAATAAACCATACACAATTCAAGTTAATTTTAATTGAATCAAAGTTAATTCAAAACGAAAATTTAGCAATTTGAAGTCAAATATGTTTGATTCAAGTGCAATTCTAGTAAATTAAAAATCAATTCTATAAATTTAAAATAAATTCTCGACAATTTAAGTTTAATTCTAGTTAATTTGAGCATACATATAGCTGTCTATTTGAATAGAATTCTAATTAATCAAAGTGGAATTGTAGAAAATATTCTCACAATTCAAATTGAATCATTGCAATTCAAACGAAATTCTACTTTATTCATAATTAATTTTAGCTTATATAAATAGAAGCCTACAAGCAACTTAATTTAATTACCATTAAATCCTAGTCAATTGAAAAGGGAAATATAGCACCTCGAATAGATAGATTCCCAATAATTAACAGCAGTTCAAATAAATAAATGTAAATCGAACCATTTAGATAGAATTTTAATTAATCAAAGTGGAATTCTAGTCAATTTTATTTCAAATGTAGCAAGTCAAAATGAATTATTCGAATTCAAACGAAATCTTGGTCAATTCAAAATGAAAATCTAGCAATTCGAATAGAATCGTAGCTATTTAGGGCATTTTAAATATAATTATTGTTAATTTAAGTAGAATTCTAGATAATTCTAATTAATTTCTAGCATATGTAAACTGATTTTTTGTTGATTTGACTTTAATTCTAGTTGAGTTGAATGTAAACCCAGACATTTGAATGGAATTCTAATTGATTTAAGTCGAAATCTAATACATTTTAATTTAATTCTAGCAAATCAAATTGATGCATTGCAGTTCAAACTAAGTTCTACTTAATTCAAAATTAATTCTACCTTATGTAAATAGAAATATGCAAGCAATTCAACTCAATTAAAATTAAATTCTAGTTAATGTGAAGCGGAAATGTAGCAATTCAAACAGAATCCTAATAATTAAAAGCAATGCAAATTTAATTCTTATTAATTCAATGGAAATACTAGTCAATTTTACATTAAATCAAGAAAATCAAATAGCAGTGCGAATGGAATCCTAACATTTAAAATAAATTTAAATATAATTCTTGTTCATTTAAGTGAAATTTTAATCAATTTAAATTAAGTTCTAGCAATTTAAACTGTATTTTTTTTAATATAAATTTAATTCTAGTTAATTCAACTCTAAACCTAGTCATTTAAATAGAATTATATTATTCATTCAAGTCAAGTTCTAAGCAATGTTAATTCAATTCTAGCAAATCAAATTGTTTTATTCAAGACAAGTAAATTGAAACCAAAAATTTAAAAACAAAGAATCTTTAACTCAATTGTTTGACTTTGTTATAAGCCACGGCTAAAAGAGAAGGAGCACCGAACGAATCTTGAATTTTTTCCCTTTGAGCACCGCTTGAAAAATTCATGGGAAATTTTCAAGTATAGATCTACGGGTTAAACTCGACATTCTTCGGTACTTCATAACGATTTCGCTTGCTCCTATTGTTATTTTCCAGCCCCTTTAGTTTAAGCTTCTGTATTTTCCATTTATTCTATTTTCTATTTTCCAGCCCCTTAAGTTTAAGCTTCTCTCTTTCCATATTATCTATCCTCTCCTTCTTTCTTTGAGAACTCTAACAAATGTTTCTATTTCAGTCTTCCTTAATCTATCGAATTTTTCCTATTCTTATTTTACCTGTTAAACTCTGATCAAGTTTAATGGGTACTTTGAAGTTAAAAAAAAAACTAGATAAATAAACAACTTTGATTAATTTAGGAATAGGCTGGTGAATAATAAAAACAAAAGATGGAATGAACTTTAATATCTTAATTATGCTGAAGCGATTCAAATTCAAGAGTTGTCGGGAATTACATTAGTTCCGTTTCGTATGGCCGTTTCCTATATTTTATATATATTCTATTAATATTACCTTAATTTGTTAGATATTAAGGCGAGTGAATAAAATAGGCTTTCTTACAATCCGCGAATTTTAGATACATACTTTTTCACGCATATTTTGCGTTTCTTATCTTTCCTTCAGCCGTTTTTAAATAGTAATAGATTTTACAATATTCCAATCGATACTTTTATTTCTACCGTTTTATGTAATATAGAATTGAATTGAATTTTTATTTCAGTCATATTTAGACGTTCAGCATTCGGGAGACGGTGGGAGCCTTTTCCACTATAATTTTTAGTTATTTTCTCTCTCCTTCTCACCACTGGCCAATCAGCGGCCTTGGTCCCTCCCTCCTGCCAAGCGGAGAGCGTCCTGCGCTCTGGTCCGGCTGCGTCTGGCCAACGAGAGTTCAGTTGATCTTCGACTTCTAAACCATCCGGTTAATATTGTATCTGTGCAATCATATAGTGTGTTTGAATAAAATAAAAATAGTGTGTTCTTCAAAATAAGAATCTTCTTATTTCCACGACCCGGATCCCTTTCCAGGACTTTTATATCATTCAGGGATTCCAGCTCTACAAATACTTCTACGGCGTGGAAAACTCACCAAGCATTATAGTCGTCGAGAGATTATAGTTACCTAAAGATCTACACGCTTCTTCCAAAATCAGGCCGAGTTTCGTTATCGTATCGAAAGCATTTTCTTTCTCTTTTCTCTCGTTTTCTTTTTTTTCTTTTTCCTATCTTATTTCTTTCTATCTCCCCCCTGCCTTCTCCTCGTATGTTTCCTATTCTAACTCCTTCGCTGAATCCAATTATTCTGTCCTCTAGCTGTATTATCTTGAACCAGTTAAACCGCGCTACCAGAGCGCAGATAGCAGGGATTGAGCTCGCGTTTTTATACATCTTTTTATAATATATTTTGTGCCTATTTTTACTTACTTTCTCGTATTTGTTTATCTTATTCGTGCCAACATTTGATTTATTATGTTTTCTTTGAACTGGTAAACTGAACTCTTTTGGAGGACAGGATAACCAGGACTTGTGCTTTATTGATTTTTGTGTGTGTGCAGTGATATATTCTCTTTGTCAATCGTTATTCATTGACCAATTGTTATATTTGCCGGATGAAAATATCGCGTTTGTGTTGCCTGACCCTCCCCTTCCCAATTCTTTATGGGGGGCAATGAAATATTCTCTTTTATTGCTGATGATTCAGGAAATCGGAAATTTACACGTTAATGTGAGCACCACCATCGGTTAATATCCCCCCCCCCCGTACTTTGTCTTTTCTCCCTTTAAAACGCCCCACTGATTCGCGTGTTTTATTTTCAATGGATCTTATTTTCGGGTTTTCATTTGTTTTTGTAGATATATTCCGCAAATGTCAACAAAGTAAGCCAGTGCAAAATCGGTCAACTGTTTCCGGTTTACCACCTTTATCCCCCTTGGCTCAGTCAGTGAGACCTTTCCGTCCGGTGTCGGTGCCAGAGCTGATTTTCAGTCCAATAAGGACCTTACCGTCACTCTCTACGCTGTTCGCTGGGGACGAGGATATGCTGTACATCCCGACCGATAGTTCCCCGGAACAGTTCCCAAAGTCCCCTGTACAGGCTTCGAGTAATATTCGGCGTGCACTTTTACCCCCCCCCCCTCCCCCTCTTTGTACGAAACCCTTAAACTCGAAACGGGTTAGAAAAACATAGAAAACCTATAGACGTTGAAATTTCGAAGAGAATTGAAACTTCGAACGTGACAACTTAAATTGTAGTATTTGAAAAATGCTTAATTTGTAAATGAAATTTTTAAATTTTTATGTATAATTTACAAACTAACATTGTTGAAAAAATTTGAGTCAATTTTTTTGTTTAAAATCTGCGAAAATCTACATTTTGTTTTATAATAAGCAATCATTTCAAGATTTACATTAAGTTTGGATATTTTCAAAACTTCTACATATCTCTTAAGGGCATGTGACACAGCTAAATACCTATATTACCGACCACAGTTTTTCAGTTCTCTGAATGTTTTTTTGAACCTAAGAACTTTTTTTGTAAACAAAGTATCGAGCTGAGACTTTGGGAGATGTATTAGAGTACAATAAAGTACGTTTAGGTACTGCATTTCGGTAGGAACTTCACTGAAAATTATTTCATATTTTTTCTGAACCTCAACTTTTTTTGAACGTTCAAACTTTTTTTATACATGAAATATCGGTATCAAACTTTGAGAAATGCAAAAGCCGAAACAAAACTACCTTTAAGTACAAAGCTTAATAATAAAGGATGTAAAAAAATATATTTCGACAATCAATTCCAACGGCATCAGCCGGTAACGTTGTACACGAAAATACGAACCCTCTAGAGCCTCGTCTAGTGGCCGCCAGGTTTCGTATTTTCGTGTACAACGTTACCGGTTGATGCTGTTGGAATTGATTGTTGAAATATATTTTTTTACATCTTTTATTATTAAGCTTTGTACTTAAACGTAGTTTTCTTTCGGCTCTTGCATTTCTCAAAGTTTGACACCGATATTTTATGTATAAAAAAAGTTCGAACGTTCAAAAAATGTTGAGATTCAGAAAAAAGATGAAATAATTTTCAGTGAAGTTCCTACCAAAATGCAGTACCTAAACGTACCAATTTAAAACAACTTCTAGATTTCTCAATATTTTGAAATAACATTTTGAAGCTTTCCAAGGATGTTTAAACTATTTAAAAAGAAAATAATTCAATTTCTGATTTGAGCAGTGTTCAGTTAAGATTTTTTCAATTTGTCAATATTTAATGTTTCAAGCATAAAATTCATTAAAATTATATAATTTTGAAAATTTTAAAGTTCATTGATTGATTTTTTAATGTAGAGCATTGCAAATGATTAAGTCGATTTATATGATTTATATTGAAAAATGTTAGTACCTTTAATTTTATACACATAAATTATTGAGCATTTGAATACAAAATTTTTGAATTAAAACTTTTAAATTTCAATTTTAAAAGTTCAAAATGCAACAGTTCCACTTTGAGTGCTTTCATTTGCAGCTCAGTTTTTATTACCTCAAGTAGAACATTTTGTAGCTTCATTGTTCCATTATTTAAATTTCTTTGACCGTTTAAAATGTTTGCGAACCGGGAAATGACCGAGAATTTATTTGGTCGATTAAAATGAAAACCCTGTTATATAAAATGATTTTATTTATTTACCGTTTGTGAGAGGCGAGGGGACTCACGTTCAGAAAGCACCCTGATTGAGTTTTTGATGTAAATATTATATAAAATGACTTCATTTATTTCTAGTTTGTTAGAGGCGAGAGACACTTCTTTTTATTTTTTTTTATTCCCAAATTTTTTGTAGGTCCTTTTCGGTGGTTTTTTTATGCCTTTCAGGCTGTTTCCACCAAACCAATATATTTATTAATATACGGCTCAAAATTTTTGTTTTCTTTTCATTACATAACCTTTCTTCCAATTTAGTAATTTAAGTTTTTAAAGTTTATAGTTTATCAATGGATCAATTGCAGGTTCTCTACTCTACTTGGATAATTTTTTGATAATTTATGTAAAAATTTATATACTCACAACATTGCCCAACAATTTTTGTCCGCGAAATTGGTAAAATGCATATCGATATTTTATTCCTGTTTTCCTAACAGGTGTAATTAAGATTTTTGAAATTCTAATTTTATAGTAATAATAGCTATACGATATAAATTAAAAAAACCTAACCAATTCCCAAAAAAGAATATATTTTTATAAAGATTTTTCCATTTATTTTACAATCTAAATAATTACTGCATCTGTTTTGGGTTCTAAAAAATAATATTTGTAAGATTTTATCAAAATTATCCGCTTTCACAGTTGTATTGTCGCTTAGTTTTAGTTTTGTTTTATACAAAAATGTAACTTTCACTCTGCAAACAATACAAGATTTTAAAATGTTCGCGTCACCTGTAATGACTATTTACTGACCAATCCTTAATATGAAAACTCTAAACGATATTATCGATTTCGATTGTCACAATACTAGATTTTCATTGCTATATGCGTGAGACACGAGGTGTCAGTGGGCTAGACAGCGTTGGAAAATATTTAAAAAATTGTCACGATTGCTCGTTCTTTGATAGCTATACGCGTGCGACAGAGGCATCCGTGGAGGTAGAGTAGTTAGACAGTGATGGAACGTTACACGTGTTTTCTTGAAGTTAATGATCCCAACGGAGCTCCCTTGATCTGCGCTTTCTTGGATTTGAGCATGGACATAGGAAAAACGGGACTAGGCATGCTATCCGAACTTGGGCGAGCGGGGTTGAGTTTACGGGAAGGGGGAGAATTCCATGAGTGAGGAGGGCCGCCATCTTACGATGTGCTACTTGATTATGCGCAGTAGCCTTTTGGACCGACAAACTGTAAAAGAAAATTTAAACATGTGGGCGCTCCCATGTTTGTCGCAGGACATCAAAAATGGAAGATCTCCTCCCGCATTGCATTAGCCCCACAATGGCATGCCTAGTCCCGTGTTTCCTGTGTCCATGGATTTGAGTGACGTTCATTAGCTACGGTGAGCGTCTGTTTTTTTTTTATTATTATTATTACACCATTAAGCCATTTCCCTTTCGAGGTAGGCGTGACTCACTCGGCAGGGGAAAGGAGTAGTGTGTGGAAGGGATAGAGATTT
>NC_046662.1:114724234-114736733 GCF_010883055.1 Belonocnema kinseyi | reverse complement strand
TTCTTTCCAATCGTCTGGGACGTCTCCCATCTCGAAACATAAATTTATCAATTCGCAAACTCTATGTGGTATGTACTCGCCACCGTGTTTAAGCATTTCAGAATTAATACCGTCTACCCCGGCAGCCTTACCGTTTTTCAAGTTCTTAATTATATCCCTAACCTCAATTACACAGACTTTTTCAATTGAGTTTTCCAACGCATCGTGTTCAACATTGCAGTTGTGGTGTCCTATAGCTTCATCTCCGAATCGTCTCCTAAAATAGTCTCTGAAAGCCTCTAGTATTCCATCTGCATCATATACCATTTCCCCCCTACTATTTCTCATGTTGACAATTTCTGTACTTTTGTTTCCTTTCATTTTTTTATAAAGTAGTTTTCTGCTTCCTGTTCTTGATTTTTAAATACGTACGTGAACTAGAGCCAATGAGCGACGCGCAGTTTAAGCATCTGCAAATATTTTTGTATCACTTTTGGAAATAATAATCGAATCGAAATTCAAAGTCGATAATACGAATCAACGCTTTTGCTTTACCACCACCTTGCCACCCATACCGCCGCAGTACAGGGCCTCTGCCTGTAAAAACTTTACGAAAGTTAAGCCTTTACTCATTTCTCTTAATGGGAAAAAAATACTCCGTGTTTGAAGTACATTGAAAATTAGTGAAATTTTTCATACAAATTTTACAAAAATTTCATTCAAATTTTTAAAATTTTTGGTGAAAAAACAGAAACTATTTTAGTCAGGATTAAAATTAAAAAAATCTTTTTATATTTTCATCCTACGTATTTTTCATAAATTTTTTAACTGCAAGCAGTTCGCTCTTGAATTGCAAAATGTAATATTAACCTCAAAATTTCAATAAGTTGCTCCCGAATTTTATATCAGCAATAAAATTTTATACCAAATTCCATGCTTCACAGGAATAATACTTAATGTTAATGTCTATATTGAATGAAAATAATAACTAAAAAATTAACTTATAACTAAAAATACACCAATGTTACACTAACTTTACTCAATATCAGAAATGTACCATTAAACTTCTTGCACTTCACCACAAAACCGCTGCCTAAAATATATAGGCTTCCAATCTTTCAAATGCTTTTAAATAATATATGGTTTAAGAAATGTGGGATGAAATGAATTATGTTCAGTTTTATGAATGTATCAGGTCTTCATATCTTCCAACAATTTTGCCAAATACTCAATCTTTATTTTATAAAAACACAATTTGGAAATCTTCCAGCAACAGATACATACTATAGGGATGTACGGGCACTTTCATTATCACCCAATGGTCGGCGCGAGAATTAGTATTTGACCAACTAAAAAGGAACTTACAACAAAATAGTTGAATTCTCAATCAAAAAGATGAATTTTCACGAGAGAAGTTTTATATTTCTAACAAAAAACACAAATTTTCAAAAGAATACGGGAATTTTCAAACAAATAATTCCATTTTTAACTAAAAAAGATCCAGTTTCAATAAAAAACATCAAATTTTAAACAGATTATTTCAAATTTTAATTAAAATATATGAACTTGACACCAAATAGTAAAAGTTTTAACAAAAAAGATGAATTTTCAACTAAATTAATTTTCAATGCAAGAACAATAATATAAAAAGTATTTGAAATGAAATAGAATTCACTTAAAATCAGGCAACTTCTACACATTATTTAGCAGAATCTCTCAGCGATTACAATTTTTTATAGCAAATTATGCAAGACGTTTTTTGCCGATCTCAGACAAAAAAACACGAATTTGGACATCTATGTTAGGAATAATAAAAAACAGATTCATTTTTCATCCATAAAATAATTTTTAACTGAAGAGATGAAGTTTCAGTAAAAAATATCAAATTTTAAACAAAAATAGAATAATTCAGTTTTTAGTTCGTAAAAGTTAATGCTCAATGAAATAAATGAATTTTTCTACAGATTATTTCAAATTTTAATTAAAACAGATGAACTTGACACCAAATAGTAAAAGTTTTAACAAAAAAGATGAATTTCCAATCTTAAAGATTAATTATCTATTAACAAATTGTCGTTTAAACAATTACTAGAATTTTCAACTAAATTAATTTTTAATGCAAGAAAAATATTATAAAAATATTATAAAATGATATAATATAACAAACAAAAAATCAATAAAATAGTTGAATCCTTAACAAAAAAGATAAGATTTAAACAAAGAAAAATAATTTTGTACCGAACAGACGAATTTTCAACTAAAAAAATTAATGTTCAATGATAAATATAGTTTTTCATCCTAAAATTGTGCAGTTAAATTTGTAATAAAATAGTTGAATTCTTAATCAAAAAGATCAATTTTCAACCAAATAGTGGAGTTCGCAACTAAAAAAGATAAATTTTTAATTGAAAATATAAATATATAAAACCAGAAATAGGTCAATTCCTTTTTAGTTAAAAGAAATAATATTTAAAAACAAACAATTAAATTTCAACAAATTTACTGAAATTTTACTCAAATAGGTGCATTTGATGATACATAGTTTAACTTTTAAGCAAACAGATGTATTTTCAACCAAGAAGATTAATTTTATATAGAAAAAACGATGTTTGAAACAAATAATTGAATTTTCAACCAAAAATATCAATTTTTAATTCCAAATTTCAGTGATCCACCAAAAGTGGGATAGTTAAATTTTCAGTGAGCGAATTTAATTTTTAACAAAGAAAGGAACGTGCGACTGAATAGTTTTGTTTTTAATCACAAACATAAATTTTCAACCAAGGAGACTAATTTCCTACCAAAAACACGAATTTTCATCGAAATATGTGCATTTTCATACAAATAGGTGAATTTTCAACTAAAAAGATGAATTTTTAATTTCAAATATCAATTATCTACCAAAAATTATATAATCGCATTTCATTTTACATAAATTAATTTTTGACTAACTATGAAGGAATTTTCAAAAAAATAATTGGACCCTCAATGAAGAAGATGAATTTTCAACCGCGAAGATTAATTTCGTATTTTAAAAAGACGGTTTAAAAAAATTTAATTTTTAACAAAAAAAGATCTTTTTTTTTAAATATCATTTTTCTGTAAAAAATGATATAATCGTCGTTTCTCTTGAATAAAGTAATTTTTCGCCAAAAAAGGAATTTTGAATAAAATAATAGAATCCTCGAAAAAAAGATGATATTTCAATTAAGAAGTTTATATTTGTACCAAAAATGACGAATTTTCAACAAAATTCTGAATTTCCAAATACTGTATCAAAACAGTTAAATTTGTTTTCAAATAGTTCAATCTTTAACGAAAAAAGATCGATTTTAAACCAAAAGGATTAATTTTCTATCACAACAGAAAAATTAAAAAATTGAATTATTGAGTAAAAAAGGTCCATTTTCAATTTAAAATATACATTTTCTACCAAACATAGTAGAATCTACTATACTAGAATCTAGAAAGTTTTAAACAAATATATGATTTTTTTCTAAAAAATATAATTTTTTAACCAAAAGTAATATAAGTAGATTTTACCATTATAGAAATTAATTTTTAAAAAATAGAAATTTGAAGAAAATAGTTACATTTTTTATCAAAAAGGTTCGTTTTAAACCGAAACCGATGAAGCTTCAATTATGAACTTAATATTCAACGAAAAATGGAATAGTTCAGTTTTTAGTTAAAAAATTTCAACTTAAAGAAGTGCAATTAAAAAAATAGCTGAGTTCTCTAACAAAACAGATTGTAATTAAAAATATTAATAAATTTTAAACCAAAAATGGAAAGTTAAATTTTCACTTCAATCAATTAATTTTGAAAAAAAAGAATTGTCAGAAAAATGGTTGAATCCTAAATCAACAAGATGAATGTTCAAACAAGGGGATTAATTTTCTACTAAAGGAGACGATTTTTTAAAAACAATCCATACATTTTTAAACAAGTAGTTAGATTTTTAACTCAAAAAGATCACACTTTAATTTTAAAAATTAATGTTTTACCCAAAATTTCATATTTGAATTTTATGTTAACAAAAAATTAATTTTCAACCAAAAAAAGCAGTGTTATAAAAGTTATTTCAAAGGATATCGAATCCATTTAACATTAGGCAGGTTCTGTACTTCAAGTCGCTGAATCGATCAAGAAGGGAATTATATTCTTTTTAGATTGAATTTTAAGAGAACTATTTTTTCGTTATAAAAAAAATTCTATGTGCAAAAGAGTAATTTTTAACCAATAAGGTTAATGTTTTACAAAAAAGACCAATTTTCAACCAATTACCTGATTTTTAAATTATAAGGGAACAGTTTCTTTTTTTAATTTTTTGTTGAAAATGTTCAACAATTTAGTTGAATTTTTTTCCTGTCTTTACTAAAGTTGTTTCTTGGTTAAAAACTCAACTTTTTGGGTGGAAAAATTTTGCTAAATTGATTTATGAAAATTGTGAATTAATTTTTAATAAAAAAAGCTCATTTGGAATAAAATAGTTTAATTTCATTTTCTACAAAAAAATATTAAATTTCTTGAAATCCTATTATAAAAGATTAATTACAGTTTCAGATACAGAACGCATCCCTTGGTGTCTTCTTTTATTTTGTACTAATATTTTGTAACATTCATTAAATATGTAAAACATAGAAAAGATTGGCTTTTGATTTATTCTTTTTCATAAAAACAGAAATCGGCGCGCGCCGTGGCGCGCGCAAGACTGCTAGTAAGGATATAAAACTTCAATTGACACGTTGAACACACGTGTAATTTGCATTACATGTAAAGAATTATGAGTATTTGAATTTAAGAAAACGGTAAAGTGTGTTGTCAAGAAATTATCCGAATATTTCTTTAAAGTGTTTTTTTCTTTAAAACTATTGATATAAATATTTATAGATAGGTAACACAGATAGAGTTATAATAGAAATATTTACATTTTTCTTTTTACTTTAAACAATATCAAACACTAAATAAAAAATTTTTCCATGAAATCGGTTACATATACATGTAATCTTATTTACTTCAAAAGAACATATAATTCAAGCTAAAGAATTTCCATCCAATGGAAACAATTTCAAATTGGTAGATAATTTCAATTTTACATAGAACAGTATTAATATTAATATTCTTTCAATTATTCCGCATTTTAATGAAATGCGAGAAATTGGCGATTTTAATGATTTCAATGTTTCGCGCGATTAATTCTTCTATATGCAATATCAGAATATTAATTCCGTCATTAATACTATTACGCCAGATATAGTTTATACTTATGTTTCATTACCTTATAATAGAATTAATTTATGGCTGATTTAGATTTAAGTTTTCTTTTCAATTAGTTCATAAGTTGATTTGTAAAAAAGGGCCCTGCCCGTACACTGTTCTAAATAAATAAATAAATATATGTAATATATAATTAACTATATATGATATTATGATTATAATAATGTTATATCAACAGATATTAATATTAACATTAATATTAATTCTCTGTAAATGGTGCTGGAATTTTAAGCGTTTGAAGTAGAATTGATCTATTAAACTGAAAAATTTAAATAGCCTTTCAAAATTCGAAAATTTATTAATGAGAATTATTTAAAATAAAACAATTACAAATTATAAATACTAACAAGCACAAAATTTTGTATTAACACTTTTTGAAACTGCTAGCAATTTTAAATCTTCAAAATCGAAGTCCCAAGTAGTCCCGAAAAAAGTATAATATAACCAAATTCTAAGAAGTTATAGTTTGTAATTGTTTAATTCCAAATGATTCTCATAAACAAATTTTATGATTTCTAAAGTCCGGATGCTATTTAAATTTTGTTGGTTTAATAGGTAAATCCAACACCAAACGCTTAACAACTCCAGCACGATCATTTAAAGCTAGTTAATATTAATATAATTATAATATCGAAAAAATAGTGATATAGAGGAGTAATATAGCCTGAGGACAAGAGGAACTATAATATAGACACAGAAATATGTAATGATTTAATGATTTAATTATTATCTGTTCAGGTAAAAATTCAAAGAGAGAAAATATGTAGCTTCGTTTTAATTGAAAATTTAAGAGGACAAAAGAATATTGTACAAACTTGTAAGAGTATACAATGAAAACAATAAATTCTATTCAATTCTATATGGGTGATTCTGTCACAACTTCCCCAGATCAGCTTTAATTTCTTATTTTTTCTAAATTGCCTTATCATAAGTGCTATAATTTTTTTCACTCATTATAACATTCAAAAGAAGTATCTAAAACGAATTCACTACAAAGTATTCCTATTAGATTTAAAAAAAAAAACGTTTTGTGATCTTGGTAGGGGACGGAACTGACCATTGTTATAAAAAATACTCGAAATTGCTTATAGAGTATGAAATGCGATAAGAAACAAATAAATGAGTTAAAAATGATAATTTATTATCAAAATACATTAGTTTTATTGAAAAAATAAGTTTATTGTGATTTGTTAACTTTATTTTTGACATATAGTGTTTTTATTATGCATTGCATAATTTATAATATTAAAATAATATCACGACTCACGTGCATCGCTCGCCTGGTGAGCAATCAAAATAGCTTAAAGTATTAAAACATACTTTTGAAAGATCAGTCATAGTCCAAGTAAACTGATAAATTTGTCTAGTGCCATTAAATGCTTTAATTTTATCTGGCACCACATCATCAAAACTTGAAATTTCTTCGGTACACACTGAAGAAATATATATATTCTTAGAATTTTCCTTAATAATAGAAAGAAAGGTTTTGAAATCGGAAACGTCTTCTCCGAATTTCACTTTATCATCAGCTAAGC
Source organism: Belonocnema kinseyi (assembly GCF_010883055.1). NCBI lineage: Eukaryota > Metazoa > Arthropoda > Insecta > Hymenoptera > Cynipidae > Belonocnema > Belonocnema kinseyi. The sequence continues at coordinate 114,729,939 of NC_046662.1, read as the reverse complement.
GTTTAAGACTTCCTCCAATACCATCTGCGGGTCCTTTACCGTGACCAGTTTCAATATAGTTATATGTAATTTTCTTAATTTGTGGATATTTCTTAGGAAAGACTTGAGTTATTAAGAAAAAAAGTTTTGTTCTTATATTGACTGGAGGGGCCATCGCTTTTGAAATGAATAGTATCAATGGTTGTTTCAAATCCTTTGGAAAATGTGTGGCTATAGAACATACCAGTGTGGAGCGTAATCTGTTTTCGATTTGTCCCAAAATGTACAGATTGAACTTCTGTATTATATTTACACAAGTAATTCTCACTGAAATCTATCAAAATAACACACTCTTTTTCATTCATTGTTTTGCATAATTTTTTCAAACACTTATCTTGATGAAATATTTGATGTTCAAGGGATAATAAATCTACCAATTCAATTTTGAATAAATCTATCAACTTTTCAATACTGCTAGTCAAAATCTCCTTGCATGCGATGTTACACAATAATGTCTTTCTTTGTTTTTGCACTTAAACGATTCTTTCTTTATGTGATCCATTTAAAAAATGTTATTTCTTTACTTAGATATAAATTTTCACAATCAAAATTGATTTCCTTATTTTTACATTCATCGCATTTTCTCAAAAGACAATTCTCACTACGATTTTGACACGCTAAAGACTGAACCACTTTGTGCGTAGAATTTTTTTGGATAATTTTTTTTTAATTAAGAGCTTTTACTATAAATTCGAAATTCATATGAATGATACCAGCACAAGTATTTCGTGTATCTACTTTTGGAGTTACACAGTTGGCAAGACGATATTTACAAAATGTAGAATAATTTTTTTTCGTCGATTTTTCACCAAGAAATATAGAACACAGGCCTTTCATATCAGCATTTAAATACTGTTTTTGAACTTTTTAACCATCGACTTTTTTGAAATTTTTTTATTTGGATAAATAGAAGTATTTTCTAGGAAAAATTTGTTGATTTGCGATTTGATATTCTTACTTACATATTTAATTTTTCTTTTGTTTTTTAATGTATCAATGATACATTTAATTGTTTTTTCGAAGCAGGTACGATCGATCTTCTAGCTCGGTCAAGATATCTACAGTAAGGACGCTTACTATGTAGTCATAGGGAATATAATTATATAAACTCTAACATATAATGCAACACGTTTTGCATTTGTGTAATGCAAAAAAGTACTAAATAGGCGATTTCAATTCTGTTTCCAAATCTCCCGCGCTCGAGATGTTGCGCCGATTGGTCAAAGGCTTCGAGACTCAGAAGACGTGCGTAAAATAAACGCATAACCAAACTCTGAAAAAACGTTATGTTCCCCAGGATTCACCGCGCATTTCAAATAAATAATTAGTCACGAAATAAAAAAAAATGTAACACAACATTAAAATTGTTTATAAACACATTCGGGACGTGCATTAAGTACTTTCTTAAAAATTGGTGTTGGTTTTCACTAATGTAACGGTACGTGAGTGAAATTTGACGTTTCACAAGTGTCAAAATCGTTTTGTACTTCAATCTTAATTAATTAAATAAAGTGAATATCTGCAGGTTGTACGTAGTTAATTGGCGATAAGATCTGTTGTTTTACTTATTCAATAAAATATGGGAATCAAACGCTTTTGACTAACTGAAACGGTAATTTTAGTCCGTATGATTATAAAAATTGCAACGATGAATCTGAGATTCAAATGATGAGAGGTAAGAAGCGGCGAATTATTCTTATAAGCTGGGTGTTCAGCGACCTTGAAAATTTTATGCTCCGCTACTATAGAATCTTAAAGTATACATTTTTTGTGATAGTTGACTTAGAAATTATAAAAATTATTAGCTGAAATCTTTAATATTAACCCAGCTTCAGAATAGACCTTTTTATTCTAGACGTCGGCAGTACGCACGTGCCAGGATTTTACGTCATTTCCGTATTTTTCCAGCAGTTTTGTGTCGAAATCTAAGGAAAATATTGTGAATAAAAATAACAACGAAAAATAAATGTGTAAATAAATCAGAGTTTAAAGACAGCAAATTTTTAAGTATATTCAGAAAAAAAACTGCAAAAAAGTGCGAAAAGTGTGGCGAGTAAGCCCATTATTTACATTTGTTGACATCTGTCGTCTTCAAAAAAATGTTGAAAACCCCGGAAAGAATCCCGGAAGATGATGTTCCAGGAGCAAAATTAGTGCACAAATCGGTTGAACAATGCAGTGTTAAACAGCTTAAACGATGGATAAAATATAGGAGACGATCTTTAAAAGGAAAAAAAGTGATTCAGTAGAAAGGTTAGTTGAGGTTGTGTTTGGCAGGTATTAATATTTTCTTTCTTTGCTAACATTTGCTTACATATTAAATGAAGCATTGTTATCGGGATTTCGAACTTCCTAAATTTTTTGAAAAAAATAAAATCTATTTAATACTTTCACTTCAGAACGCAAAACTATTATATTTATGTTATGAAAGAAGGAAAATTTGTTAGTACATTCCTTATACCAGGAAATCACTAACAAATGGCTTTTTATTGTCTAAACTTGAAAGAGAAGTAGAAAATATAATAGTGTTTTATTTTATATTTGTATGAATATTAAATATTTACTTAAACAAAGTTCTGAACTACAAATGTTGCATAAAAAAAATATTTATACCTGCCATACAAAACCTCAACTAACCTTTCCACTAAATCACGTTTTTTCCCTTTTAATGGTGGTTTTCTACATTTAGGACATCGTTTCAGCTGCTCAATACTGTGCTCTTCTACTGATTCGTGGACTAATTTTGCACCTGGAACATCATCTTCTGTGACTTTCACCGAATTTTTAAGCATTTTTTAGAAGATGACAAGTGCCAACAGATGCAAATAATGGCACTGCCGACGTCTTGAATAAAAAGGCCTATTAGAATGAGCCATTACCATAAAATTTTGAACATTTTATAAAGGCGTGTTTATCAGATTTTAAATATTTCATAACAATTTCACAAAGATTTTTAAACTTTTCAAAGATGTAAAGGGTTTCAAAGATTTTGAAAAGGTTACAGTTCACCAGATTTCAAAGGTTTTAAAACATTTGGAAAATTTGAAAAGGTTTCAAAACATTTTAGAAGTTTGTTTTACTAAATATAGGTTTCAAATAATTCAATGATTTCAACGAATAAAAAAGATTTCGCAAACAAAGATTTAAGAAAAATTTCCCAAAGAAACCACGTCCCGAGAATTTTTATGAACACATTCTAATATTGTGTTACATTGTTTTTAATTCGTAACTAATTATTTATTTGAAATGCGCGGTGAATCCTGGGGAACATAACCTTTTTTCAGAATTTGGTTATACGTATATTTTGCGTCCGTCTTCTGAGTCTCGAAGCCTTTGCCCAAACAGCGCAAGATCTCGAGCGCGGGAGATTTGAAAACCGAATTAAAATCGCCTATATAGTACTTTTTTGCATTACAAAAATGTAAAAGGGTTGCATTGTACGCTAGAGTTTATATAATTATATTCCCTATGACTACATAGTAAACGTCCTTACTGTATATTTTTTCATTAACCTCCCAGCAATAGCATAACGAAGAAGTTTTTTTGCTCTTTTATCTTTTTGTTGAAAGTATGATTCTCTGAATTGACGATGCGGTACTTCAGCCAATACCTTCAATTATAAAACGGTATTATTTGTTTAGAACATGTGCATACTCGAACAAAAATATATTTATTTGCAATAAAAAAAATCATTTATACCTACCAATTTTTTCTCAACATCTTTTCTTTGCGTATTTTTCGAATCTAGAAATCGACTTTCTGCCGATTTAGGTGAATGTCTTATGCCCTGCGTTTTCTTTTTCAATCGATTATACTTTTTTAGGAGAGCAGCATTCTTTTTCGACAATGCTATATTGGCTGCCGTTAAAGTTTCGTTTGCAATATAACAGCGACGTCGTTTCCGGGCTTCTCTCTTTCTGCTTGTAATAGTTTATTTGGTCGACAGTCAACATTAGAAGTGCTAACCACGGGTTCATTGTCTTCTAATGATAACTGTGACATCGTTGGATATAAATCATTTAGGCTGTTACTTGATGCATTTTGAATTAAGCGAAGTCGGAGCTTTGCACGAGAAGTTCTCTTCCACTCTCTTTGCTTCTTCCTTCTCGCCCTTTTAGCTATGTCTGACAAGTCGTTCACACTCCTTATTTTTCCTTCTGCTTTCTGTTTTTTTCTTTCTCTTTTTTTTTGCAATATTCTGCATAAGGCATAGGGTCATTTTTTATTTTTAAGCGCTGAACTCTTTTGCTCTCCCCGCTGTATATATATATATATATATATATAAAATGTCACAATTATAATATATCAGTACTGCAACAGTATTTCCTTTCAACTGATTTGCGTACCCATGGATCAACGGTTTTTGTAGCGTTCTGAAATTCTACTCTTACTAATTTTTTTAGTTCCAGTTGATGATTTTTCTTTTGATTATTCACGTTTCTCGTCGTTGGAGCCATTTTTCAGCATTTATCTTGAAAAAAAGGACAAAGAAAATTGTTTGAGTTTTAGGGGGACGGAACTGACAGGGACGAGACTGACATTTAAAGTTTATAAAGCTCGCACGTCGCGTATACACAATAGTTAATGTTTTCCGCGTGGATGGTTCTTATATACACTAAATACTATTGAAAAACGCATTTTACTTAGCATGAAATATCATTTAAACAGTGGTTCACTCAAGGGACGGAACTGACAAAAACATTTGTACGCTTCAAAGTTAGAGCAAGAACTAGTTCGCGTTCACGGTGTGCCCACTATAATGCATTTTGGGGGGATAATTATAGATTGTGGCAAAATGTGAGATCAGCGCCACCTAGGGGACATAGCAGGAACTATTATCTACAGCAACGACACCCCCGCTTCCCTTCTCACCTTAATTTGTAGGTTATGTTGACTTCTCTTTCTGAAATAAATATATGAATAATAATAACCAATAAAACAAACCAAAAATTCAATAAAATGAAATCTATCATCGATCAAATGTAATAAAATGTTTAAGTCTGTTGCAATCGATCTATCATAGAAAGATTCAAATAGACTTTAACATTTGATTGTTCTTTATATCAGAACGATTCCAACAGACTTTAACATTTTATTCCATTTGATCGATGATCGATTTGATTTGGTTCCATTTGTAGGTTGTGTTATCGGTCATAATCCATTGTGAATCCAAGTTCATCACGCAAAAATAAATATAATTCTTGCAGCAACAGTGAACTTGAGCAGACGATAGAACTTCTATCGTCTGCTCAAGTTCATTTCTAATTCTGAATTCACACGAGCGCCACCTAGGAGATATAGCAATTACCATAATCCGTTCACCACTTTTCTATGGGAGTGGGCACACCGTGTTCGCGTTCGCGAAATTTCCAATTTTTAACGGCTCCACCACTCGGACATTTGAGACTGTGCTCCAACTAAAAAAGTAACCACTAGGTGGCGTTGTGAAGTCAAATAGCGCGCTTTTCAAACCCACGAACGCTGTTACCAACATTTTTGTGCAAATTGCTGGACAAAAAGTTGAAATGCGACTTTTTCGCTTAATTTTCACGTAGGATAAGGTTTCACAGTCTGTCAAGTTAAAGCGTGGGTGGCTTTACTCGCAGTCGGTAAGGTGTATCGACATGATTTTGGTGTCAAAATATTAAGAAGAGCTCCCTCTTTCA
>NC_046662.1:114702858-114724134 GCF_010883055.1 Belonocnema kinseyi | reverse complement strand
GGGAGCTCTTCTTAATATTTTGACACCAAAATCATGTCGATACACCTTACCGACTGCGAGTAAAGCCACCCACGCTTTAACTTGACAGACTGTATATTGAAAATTTTGTTTTGGATAAGGGACGGAACTGACATCTTAGGTCTTAATTTTTGATTTTTCTATTAAAACATAATTTATCGGCCTTATAAGTACCTTCCGGGTATTTATCACAAAATTCCACATCGGTTATGATTATTCTAAAAATTTTTGTCGTTCCTTTGCGTGTTTTTTAAGGCTTGGACATTATCTGGGCAAGTTATAACAGAATTAGCCATATATGGGAATTGCAGCGGCAAGTCGCTCCTGGAACTGTAACGTACCCTATAAATAGAGTATCATGTAAATTAGTTAAATTATGTTTAAGTTTTAAAGAAAATCAACGTGAACGAACTTTTGTCATTCCACTTCTGCATTAAAGATGCCAATTACTTAGATGTAATAAATAAATAATATAATTTTGGAATTCGCTTATTATTATTTATTTAATTGTATTGTGCTTTTAAAATGTCAATTTCTAATTTCAATATTTATTGAAAATAAATCCATTTTATTTTTCAGTTTTAAAACAACTTTTTAAAAACTTTCATTATTATAGAAATGTTAAATGTTACCTTTTTGTAAATAGAAGAAAAATTATTATTACAGTATTATCGCAGATTTGTCATCGGTTCTTATAATTTTACTTGTCATTTTATAAATAGTCGACAATATATTAATCTTCTGAATAATAATGTGAATAATTATTTTGTCGGAAATACAAATTTAAATTTACGCGGCATCGCGTTATGCGCCATCTGCCGCCTCGTTGATTTTCGCGCGTTTTTTGGCACGTTCTTTTGTTTTCTCTCCGGTGAAACTTAAAATATATCAACAGTGTCGAATAGTGCGCGTCTGTTCAGTTATAGATAGTTATCAGTGTTATAATAATTGAAGGTAAGAATTGCATATAATTTACATTTTGCAATAATTTATCTGTCCTGGAAACAACAACTTTTCATAAAACTACCTCTTTTGTAGTAACCTTTTGAATTGTTGATTTTTAGGTTAGACGACCAATTATTGATTATTATAGTTATCTTTGATGAAGACATTCAAAAGCCAATTGGGTTTTTAGCAACAATTTATGCGAGATTTCCGAAACAGTTGAAGTAAAGGGACAAGCGGGTATGCAATTTTTCACTAAGGGTAGCACTTAAATTACGTATCAGATTATAGGCCATCTCTTAGGCCCCCTCCCCCCCTGTCAAAACCTTAACAAAGTATTTCTACCCCCCCCCCCTAACGCTGCACGTAATTTTCAGTTTCCAGAAATTTTTTGCTATTTATTGCTAGTAGAATTAGGCTGGGTGTTCGAAAGCATTTTCACAATCCTAAATAGCACTTTAATCTTGTTATACTTATAACAGAATATTTTAATGGAATAAAATACTATTTCAGACACAAATTTCAAATTTTCAGATTTATTCATTTATTTTTTTTAAACTTCTTTTTTACCATAAAAGATGCCTTTTTTGTAACCCTCAAAGCGAAATACGAATTTTCTCTAAAAAAATGAATTTTCAAACAAAAAATATTAATTCAGAAAAAATAATTTCCCACGAAATTAGTGCATTTTTACCTAACAAAAATGAAATTTCAAACAAGAAAATTATTGTTTTGCCAAAGAAGGAGGATTTTCTACAAACAAAGATTAATATGAAAAAAATTGAAAAGTTAAAATTTCACTCAAGAAATTAATTTTAAACCAAAGAAATCAATAAACAGTCAAATTTTCAATAAAAAAAAAATTTTAACCAAAAAATTACACCTTCAAAAAAATGAAATTTCGACTAAAAGAGATCAATTTTTAAATCAAAAAGATGAATTTTCAATAACATAGTTGAATGTTAGTCCAAAAAAGATCGTAGTTAACTTTTCAGAGTAAAAATCTGAAGTTTTTAACAAAAAATAAGTTTTTACATAAACATTGAATTTTTTACTTAAAACGGTGCATTTTTTCAACCGAAAATATGTACTTTTAACAAAATAATTAAATTTATTACTAAATAGTTCAATTTTGATCCAAGAAAGAAATTTGTATTAAAACAGATAAATTTTTTTAAATAAAAGGAAAAACTTTTTTTTTAGTTTAACTTTCATCCCGGAAAGATTTCATTCCAATTTTCAACATGAAAATATAAATTTTTCACAAAAGGTGAATTTCAAACAAAACAGTATAATTTTAAACTAAACAATTGTATTTTTAACCAAGGAAAATAAAATTTCTCTTCAAGTAAATATGTTTTTAATTAATTTTTTTTTTTAGTTAAATTTTCATCCAGAAATGATTTTAGTTCTTTTTTCAACACCGAAATATTATATTAAAACAAACAGTGAATTTGCAATATTTCCACTAAAAAAAATAAACCTTTGATAAAAAAATAAAAAATTTAAGAAAAAAGAGTTTTCATCTAAAAAATATCTCAGTCGACTTATCAGCAACAAAATATTAATTTAAACAAAAGGTTATTGTTTTACAAAACAGTTGAATTTGCACCCAAGTGAAAAACCCCTCCCCCTACCGTAACCAATCGTTACAAATTGTCTCCCCCCCCCCTTGAGGTTTTACGCAATTTAAGTACGGTCCCTAAACCTTGAACACTTTAAATTTGAAATTCAGTAATTAAAAAACGTTTGATTTGATAGTTTACAATTTTGATGTACGTCATTTTGAAATACTGAATTTATAGCACACGATTTTTTATTAAATAAAAATATTCAAATTAAAAGTTATCTGTTGTAATAAAGCAATACAGCAACAGTTTAAGAAATTGCATTTCGCTTTTTAAAAGTACAATATCATTAATTCTGTTAAAATCTTTAAGATACTTACAAAGAAGCAATGCAGAAATTAGCTCGTTTATAAGTGACAGAATTCGTATTCGCGATAAAAAGCGGAAGTTGCCAAAACTTGCAACAAAAAGTTTGCCTGCACTAAAAAAAATAAAAAGGATGAAAAAACCCCAATTATATCACAGACTTTAAGTAACGTTAGTACAAATAGTACTAAGTTTTTAAAAAAAGTTGAAAATCACACTGATTTATTTATGAAGAATAGTGAAGTGAATTCAAATGGAAATAGTACAAAAATGATAAAAGAACAAGACTTTATTAAAAACGACACACTAGGGGAAAACTTAGCTGTTCCTAAAAAAAAAAACTTTGAGGAAAGATGGTAATCAACGAATTTATTAATATTCATTAATTATATTGTAATTATTTGTCTGCCTTGAATTTTTATTGATTTTCATTGAAAATGTTATTAACTTCAATTTTGTTTTTAAAATATAATTCACTACTGTTTTCAGATCTTCATCCTGTCTTATCAGCGCTGAAGGGACTATCTGTCGATGTGCAGGAAATTTTAGCAAATCAGAGGTCCATTTTACTTCATTTAGGACAAAGAGAAACAGCTACAAAAAAGTTATTTACTGAAAAGTACAAACTAGAAATACCATTTCAGAGTACTGAACAATTTGGTGAATTTAACGAAAAATTAAAAATTGATGATGGGTGTCGGACAGAATTTGTAAGCATTGTAAATTTATATCGTACAAATTCTTAATTATTAACATATTATATTGAAACAATTTTTTTAAGCATTTACTTTTATTTTTTCAGTCTTCTTTGAATTACCTTTTTGATCAAGAGTTAAATGCATCAAAAACTTTAACAAATGTTTTTTAAAAATATCTCAGCCAAAATGTGATACTTAAATTTACGACAAAGAAAAACATTCCTGGCAAACGGATTATGAAGAGAATTTATTTTTATGAGTGTATCTCAGGTGAGATTAATGACTTTTGTAAAACATTTACTATACTTAATTCATACATACAAATTATATACAGACTTACGGACGTCCTGGTGAAAAGCCATTAACTGGGGATAACATTTGAAGTTTAATTAGCAAAGTTTTTAATAATGCTAAGGACCTGGACGGTGAGAGGTAGAAAACAGCTGCTTTGCAAATCAGACTGAGCGATAAAGCAGTTCGGGGTAAGGCCGAGGAATTTCAAGATCCACAGGAACATCTAGATCCAGAGGACCCTCTTCAAGATCGAAAGAAGGAACCAAACAGCGAAGATGAGTAAGTTATCAGCATGATAATTTAGATATTGTTATTTCAGTATCTCACATTGCCATATTTAATAATCTAGTTTAACAAGTTAGACTGAAAAAAATGATTGCATAACGTATTGCTTCATTCTGCAATCGTTATCATTTCTCATAAAAACCTTTGTTGAAAGATGTATAGTCTAACCAAAATTGAACTTATTTATGGTGTGAACTATTAAAAGTTTTAAAATAAAATAAATTTAATTATTTAAGGAGAAGGGCCGTACTTATTTTAAAGGCACAGGAAAGATTACCTGATACGGACCGTCTAAGGTAGGCTACATACGGCCCTTCTCATTCCGAGCGTGACGAATCACCATTAGGGCCTGATAGGATTTTCGTATCTGGGCTTTAAATAAAATAAGGCAACCTTATCAGGACCTGGTAGTGTCCTGATTTATATTTCTACACGGGATTTCGCTCGATAATATATGCATATATACATCTACAACTGTAATTTGGTAGTTGTGAATTAACTTTTGTTAAAGCTCCTTTGTTGAGGACTCAACTATTTTGTTTAAAATTTGTCTTTTTTGTTTGCAATCGACTACTTGGTTAAATGTTAAACTAATTGAGTAAAAATGGATCTTTTTTGGGTTGAGCATTCATCATTTTAGTTGAAAATTTAATTCTTTTGTTGACAATTCTTTCTTTCTTTGGTTGAAATTTAATCCTTTTATTGAACATTTCTTTAATTGTTTTAAGGCCAAACGACCTTTTAAAAATTTATTTTTCGGTTTTGTTGAAAATTCGACTTTTTAATGAAAAATTTGAATTTACAACCGAATAGTTTAACTTTTAACCAAATAGTTAAATTTTCAAACTATAAATATAAATTTTAAACTGAATGGCCAAATTTTCAAACAAAAACGATTAATCTTTAATCAAAAAGAGTTGCATTAAAAAAAAGTATTCTCAATGTAAACGTAGTGGTGGACATCTTAAAACAAAAAGAAAAGATTTTCAACGAAATATTGAAATTTTTAACCAGTGTTGAATTATCCAACCAGTATGTAAAATTTCAACAAAGTAGTTGAATTTTTAAGCTGCAAATATGGATTTTTAAAAGAAAATCCATATTTTATATTTCTTCCCTTTACCATCCATCTACCACCACAAACCCCCTTTTTCACAACACCTTCACCCCACATGATAAGTTTTAAAGTATTTATTTGTTATTGAAAGTGTTATTTTTAATACAAAATTTCATTAATTTCAATCTAATTTAAAATATAATAATTAAAACTAATTAAAAAATATATATATTTTTGTTTTTCATAAACTTTAATGTGAAAAGTCCAGGAGAAAGTGGGAGACTTAACTAAGCCCGAGATTTGACAATTGGCAGAAATTTGCGTTCAGTAATGTAATTTTTTCCAACTTAGTAAGGATTTATCTACTTTTGTATTCAAAATTCGAACAGTATTCATATATCGCGTTATTTCTTACAAAGTAGTGTAATGATTTCATATAAATCGGAATAATGAAGCAGTTATTACTAAAATGCTTATGACATTGAACGCATGTACTAATATTGGGGAGACTTGACCAAGATTTTCAGGGGAGAGTTTACCAAGTGACAACAAGCTTACTACATGTGTTTTTCTACCTATAATGTCATTAATTATTATGATGCGCGTGCAAACAATTTGCTACGTTGATTTATAAAAATTGTGGTTTAAAAATGCAAAGTTCTTTATTTAAAGAATATGATTACCATCAACGTGAGTTACAAAATTTGGAATAAAATAGTTCAATTTCATTTTCTATAAAAAAATATTAAATGTGTTGAAATCCTATTATAAAAGATTAATTACAGTTGCAGATACAGAACTCATCCCTTGGTGTCTTCTTTTATTTTATACTAATATTTTGTACCATTCATTAAATATGTATAACATAGAAAAGATAGACTTTCGATTGATTCTTTTTCATAAAAAGACAAAACAACGCGCGCCGTGGCGCGTGCAAGACTGCTAGTAGGATAATGAAATATGTGCAGGCTTAGACTATCGACGCGTGAATGGTTCTGCGAGCTTAAACGTTTTTGGCTGTTATCTCTAGTCCTCGCTCACTCGCTACTTGATACCAGAATAAAGCGACAAGTATCTCGGACTATGTGAGATACCATAAGGAATGATTTTAGATACCTTTCTTAACTTCGATTAACTTTCAATATTTGTTTTCGAAGATTCTAGACTGCAGAATTTTTCACGAATTATTCACGCATTAAATAAATGGTCAAAACAGGATGCCATATATAATTCTCCCCCGTGTGGAAATAATTCATGGCGCTATAATGTTCCAGCCTAGACCGCCACGAGTCTATATTGACGCTATCGCGAGAAACTATGCTGGGCGGTGAGCAAATGTAACGCTCCAATCGACTAGTCGCTATCTACACCAACAGTACTGACGCGTTCTAGTGAATCTAGTAAAATATAGTAGATCTAGATGCGACCTAGATTGCAAATTTAATACCTATTTTTATAATTAAATTATTCCTGACATAAAAGCACTATGAGCTACATTGAGAATATTAACAAATTACAGATTTCTGTAAGAAAAATTGAATATAGCTTGTATGTGCTTTTTTGGCAGAATGTTTCCAAATATTATTGATAAAAAAGAAAATAATAATTGTAAATGTTGTGAAACCAGGAGCCAACCTCAAAACTGAATTCTCATTTTACTCCATAAATACTAGAATTACATATTTTTTTTAATCATTAGGGCCTATTCCTGCATTGAAGCAAATTTTTATTCGGAGTGAAAAATTGGTTAATTTCAATAACTTTTATGTGAGACGCTTCTTTTCAAATGCTGTGGTCAGAATAAAAATAAACACCTTATACAAGAACTGTTGGAATAAGCCAATGTTCTACTCCGAATAAAGATTTAATTGAAAAGAGGACTAAGTCCTGATTATCTAGAAAAGATGTAATTCTAGTATTTATGGAGTACAATGAGAAAATCCAGTCTCGAAGTTGGGTCTTGATTCCAACGCCCTTACATCGCTTACGTCGAAAAAGAATCTGGAAAACTTTAAACCTCGTGGTGGCAAAACGAAACGTTTCTGAAACACTCAATGGCCGCATGGCGAACGTCTGATTCTTGCAATCCGGTTCCGGTTATTGTTGCCTGCTTTTTTGATAGCAGTTTTTAAATTGTATTGCATGATGAAAATTAAGTGCTGTTGGTAGCACTGCAGAATATTTGAGGTTAGGAAATATGTCATTTTAATGTGTATGAGTAATGTGGATACATCTCTTACGAAAAGGAAAATTACTTTTCTAGAAAACCTAACGATAAAATGTCTTTATTCAGCAATAATTTTTTATATTAGCTTTGTCTTTCATTCAATATTTTACCAGTAAACAATGTATAGTTGGTCAGATCAATCGATACTTAGCGATGAATTAAATTAACAAATCTTCACTATGAGACAACACAGGCAACTTTATTTGTTCTATTCCCTTTTATTTGTGCACTTTGGCAATGTTACGGAAAACTGGCGAAACTTTAAAAGTTGCGTCAAAATAAAAAATAATGTGATGTCAAATTCTGGCTAGCGACTTTTTCGCATTTAACGAATGTATTATCTATAGAGAAAAAAAATATTAATAAGCTGTGGTATCATCAGGATCATTTAAGAACGGTCTGAAAGCCAACCACGTACGAACGCTCACACGCAGACACACAAATTGATTCTTATCTAGAAGGAAACAATAAATCATCCTTGTTTTTCTTGCAATAACCTTGAACCTGTTTACATGAATTTGGCTCCAGACTATTGCGCAATTGTGACGTCATCAGAACCCTTCCAGAATGATCTCAAAGCTTAGCACGGAGGCGACCCATTTTTTCCAGAAAATGCCGGTAAGGTAGGAATCGTGAGCCACAACTCACATTTTTATAAACTATATTACACAGTGGCTTCCATGGCCCTATGGTGTAATAGTAAGGCCCGTCACACGCACACACACAGTATCAGATACGCATGCACATATACTATAAATATAAAAATGGGCTTAGTACCAGGCTTGTAAAAAATAGCCCAGTCCCCAACTCAATAGCCCTCTGGTAAATAAGATTTAGAAGACGTAATATTAACATGGATATGTACTACTATGCTGCCAAATCTGACTTAGTTTCAGTATGGTAGGAAGGTATTATCAGTCTCCCATAAGAACACACAGATGTATGCTCATCTCGTACGCTCAACCTCACACAGGACGCGCATCCAGACGTTCACCTCATACAGATACGCACTAACCCTTAGTGATCCAGGAACGCACCTGCATATCTATTCATGCATTCATGCATACATACATACATATAGACACATTCGTAAAAACCTTTTTTTCGGATTCTGGGGGTCTCAAAACGTGGAAATTTGACAAAAACCGGGGGGTCAAATATTACACAAATCTAATACCTTCTCTGATGAAAATTTAATATTCGTTAATAATCTTTCTTTAATAGTGACATACAAATGTTAAGATATTTTAGCTTTGTTACAAAGTCTATTTGATTAAATTAGAAATATCACATTTAAGAGTTCGTTATTTCATTGTAATAGAAAACTGTATTTTAGAATTGATCATATTCCTTGTTTGTCATCTATAGATATAATAATTATATTTATTGTATAGTAGCATTATATTTTAAAACGGCATTAACAAAAATTAGTTCTTTATCATTATATTTAAAAGTGTTTGAATATCCGGGTGTTTATCGTAAGTTCTAGACGGTTTATTATTAGGGACTGTGAAGGATAAATAATGGGTTAACACTCCGATTAAATTTCAAAACTGTATATTTTGAGAAGAAACTGAAATTAACCTAAGAATTTAACAAGGTAACAGTTATCGCACGGCTATAGTTCACGAATCAAAATTGCTAATGATTGAGAACTTCTTCGCACCTTAGAGGATAAAAATCGAATGTTTAACAAACAAAAATCTAGGATCGTCTCGGACCCGAGAGCGCGAAGATGGAAAAATCGATGACCGAAGAAGGGATGAAACATATGGTAGGGACAGACGGAGGCTTTGATTGGTTGTTACAGACGGTGATAGGAAATTCGGATACTCCCTTTTTGTTACGTAGATTTTGGGAAAAACCCAGGTAACGGAGTTGGTGGGAGGTTTACTGTTCTTTAATAGAGTCCCTAAACTCAATAGCTTTCTGGCAGGGTTGAAGGCCTTAATTGCTTAGTACAGATGCATCGGTCTGGCCATCAAACCTCCAAATCGTTTGATACAAACAAGGCTGTAAATTTTATCGCTGGAACGTGAGTTTTTGCCAGTTTTGCAGACCAAGAAAGATTAGTTGTAAATTTTACAAATGCAGTCAATAGACTTAAGTTTTAGGAGTGCAGCCTTATGAATGTTCTATTTTCACTTTTGAAACATTTAAGGAATAAGATACGCTTTCTTAAATCTAAGAAGAAATATTAATTTTACAAGAAACTTTCCCGCCCCTTTGAACGGATCTGGTTCAGCAAAAAAAAACTGCTGGGTAAACGTAGCATTAGTATCAGTATTAGTGAAAATATCACATGCTCAATATTGTCAGGTAACCTAATTTGAGTAAAAAGTAGTAAATGATAAATACAGCTCAAACGAGAAAAAACATCAATAGATAAGCATAAATCATAAGAAGTAAAATATCAATGGATAACCATATTCACATGGAGTAGAAAAAGCATAGTGAAACATAATCATAAAGAGACAATAACCGAGAAGCCAGTTTAGTTGTGTACAGGGTCCAGAGGAAGTGGACACAATTTCTTCACGCTCCTCTTGTCGATTCCTTCAGCGGTCTTTACAGAGACCACTCGCACAATACCATCACTTCCAGGATAGGTATCGATGACTCAAGCCAGTGTCCACTGCATTGGCGATGCATTGTCTTCCTTGATGAGGACTATCATTCTCATAGCAATGTTGGCGGAACCTGAGTGCCATCTGCCACGAACGGCAAGCTCGTTCAAATACTCCTTGTGGCAGCGGCACCAGAAGTGCTGTCTCATCCGCTGAGCATGTTGCCAAGATGAAAGCCTAATGTACTTTTCATCACGAAGGTTTTCCTGAGGAACGCTTATTAATGGCCCACCAATAAGGAAATGACCTGGAGTTAAGGGCCGCAAGTCATTAGGATTAGAAGACATTAGACTTTATTCCCTGATTGTTCAAGTAACCTTTCAATGCTACATTGTGATTTGTAGAGTTGAAAAGTTGCTTGAGTTCGTTTAATTGTCTGTTAGCACCTTGGAAATTCATACCATTATCGGATCTAATTTTGTCGGGCTTTCCTCGTCGCGAAATGAATCTTTTCAAACTGCCAAGAAAGGCAATCGTAGTAAGATCGCTCACTAGTTCTAGATGCACAGCTTTAGTTGCAAGGTACACGAAAACTTTTACATAGGTTTTAACCTTTTTTATATTGCGATATCGTCTTTCTTTTATGTAGAAAGGTCTGCAGTAGTCGACTCCGACATTCAGGAATGGTCGCGAATATTCTAATCGATCCGAGGGTAGGTTTCCCATTTGATGATCAATACCGCGAGGCTTTGAGCGAAAGCATTTAATGCACAGATGAATCAATCGACGCGTCACATTTCTGCCATCGATGGGCCAGTATCGTTCTCTTACAGAGTACAGGGTAGCTTGAACTCCCGAATGTTTTAACGTAAAGTGAGTGTCGCGAATAATAAGATCAGTCACGTGATGTTTTTGTAGAAGCAGAATGGGATGTTTCTGATTATATGCTAAGTCTGAATAGATGAGCCTTCCACCTACTTTCAAAATTCCCTGATCTAAAAACGGATTGAGGTTAAGAATTTTGCTCTTTGAATCTACAGCTCCCTTATGTGCTAAGCTATCAATTTCTTTCGCAAAGGTATTTGCTTGAGTGAGTTCAATAATGCGCTCTGTTGATAATTTTAGTTCTGTTTCAGAAAGTTCGCCGGTTAACTTTACAGAATTGCTTTTTTTGTGTATTGTGACGAAATCGAAAACAATACGCGAGTACTCGCTTTAATTTTTTAAAGGTAGAAAATTGTTTGAAAACGGTTTCAGCTTCGTTAGATTTGTCTGAGTCGTTAGACTTGTTTAATAAAGTACTTGCCATTGCAATCTGCGGCAAATTGGATTTACGTTCGGGGATTTCGCACCTTTTTAATTCCAAGTTAGGACAACTGCATTCCTCCTGAATAAGCCAGTGAGGACCACGCTGCCAAAATACGATGTCGGGCATAAATTTGTCTGGTAATTGCCCCCGAGAACATAAATTGGCAGGATTTTTATTCGTGGGTACGTGCCTCCACGTGAGATTAGCGAAGTTTTGTATAATTTCTTGGACTTTCGCTACTCGATTTGACACGAAGGTTTTTAGTGTGCGGAGGTTTATTAATCCAATGCAGAGCCACTGTGAAATCTGACCAGAAAATAGTTTGACTGAACTTTACATGCTGTAATGCCGAACCAGTGGCCTCGTAGAGACGTGACAGCAGAAGAGCGGCGCATAATTCTAATAGCGGTAATGTTATTGTCTGTACTGGGGCGGCTCGAGATTTCGAGCAAACGAGAGATGAATGGTGCTGGCCCTGCTTATCAGTGGACCGCAAGTAAATGCAGGCTCCGTAACCCTTCTCGCTAGCGTCACAGAACCTGTGCATTTGAACATTAATTGTGTCGCGAGCAAGTACGCACCGATTAAATCTGATTTCATTCAAGGATGGTAGTTGGTCTTTAAGTTGAAGCCATTCTGAATGAATTTCTTTAGGTAGCGGGTCATCCCATTCTGCTTGCATTTTCCAAAGAATTTGCATACAAATTCTACCGTAAAGAGTAATGGGGCCCAATAATCCTAAAGGGTCGAATATTTTAGCGATTGCAGAGAGGACGATTCTTTTTGTTACTTTATCAGTTTTATCTAGCTCTTTTACGACATAAAGAATCGTGTCCTCTCTGGAATTCCAGCAAAGTCCTAATGTTTTTATAGTGTCTGAAGAATCGAGAGATAGTAGTTCAGTTTTTGATTCTTCTCTAAAATCGCAAGTTAAGCGTGGGTCGTTTGAGGCCCATTTCCGCAAAGTTAACCCACCATTTCCAACAAGCTCGACAAGTTCATTGCGAAGATCTAATGCATCCTTGAAACTAGCAGCGCCTGTCAGCAGATCATCCACGTAGAAATCGCGAGTGAGAACTTGAGCCGCGACAGGGTAAGAGTGACCTTAATCTTTCGCCAACTGGGACAAGACTCGCGTTGCAAGAAAGGGTGCTAAAGCGGTACCGTAAGTTACGGTTTTTAACTGATATGTTTTTATAGGATCGAATGAACTTTCTCGCCAGAGAATTTTTTGAAAAGCTGAGTCTTCGTGACTGACCTCAACCCGACGGTACATCTTCTCGATGTCAGCTGTTAGTGCAAAAGGAAATGACCGAAAACGCGTATAGATTGTAAAAAGATTGTCCTGTACAGTTGGACCGACCATGAGTGAGTCGTTTAACGAAATACCGCTCGAACTTTTCGCAGAGCCATCGAAAACTACTCTAATTTTTGTTGTTAAACTATTATCCTTTAGAACAGCGTGATGAGGTAAAAACAAACCGTGGTTCGTGGGAACGTTATCTTGGGTTTCAAACAAGCTTGGAACCGTCGCAAGGCCATTTGATAGGAATCGCCAATATCACTCTTCTTATCATTAAAGGGTGATCTTCACAGTATTTTTCTTCGTTAGATAAGTGTTTTATAGAAGGGACTTGCTCGATTTCCCAAAATTTGGAGAGTTCATCTGAGGTCGAATTGACTTCTGTCTGAGAAAGGTGGGAAACTACTTCTCTACGCTGAGATATCTTGGGATAAATTGTATCAGAAACTACCCAGCCTAGCTTTGTTTTTTGGAAAATCGTATCTTGACCTTGAATCTCAATTTGACCTGAACATAAAATTCTATAAAATTGTCGGACACCTAAAAGGGCATGAATTTCTCCGCGTTTATAAAATTCAGGATCTGCTAGATATATGTTAGATGGAACCTGAAATGAATTTCGATCTAGAGGTGTTCCAGATAGTTTTTTCGTTACCTGATCAACAAGAAGAAAATTTAATGTTTTTTCGTAATTATTGAATCGCGATTTAATTGACGGAACTACTGAATTTTTTACTTCAGTGCCTACTGAATTCAAACCAGAAAAATCTATGTCGACTGGATACTTAGGAATCTGGAGAAGAGAGGCCATTTTTTCAGTCATATAATTGGACTGCGACCCATTGTGTAATAGAATTCGGCAAGTATGCGGTTTGCCCTCGTTATCAAATATGTCTTCGACCGCGGTGGACAGTCACATAACGCGTCTGAAACATTTTGAACTGAATGAGCTTGCATATTGACTGACGGATTTTTCTGACTATTTTTCTCAGAATTCTCGATATTTTCGCGATCAACATGAAGAAGCGAGTTGTGTCTCTTGCCACATTCGACAGGGACCACCGCGACACTCGTTGACTCTGTATTTGGGATATAGGCAATTTGTGCAAAGCGAATTCTTTTTGACTGCTTTTTGCCGTTCTTTCGGCGAGAGATTGAGGAATTTTTCGCACGAGTTACTTTTTTGTTCCTCTGAACAGTGATAACAACTGAACTTCGACGTTAAAGCTAAATGCGCGTGTTGATAGGATTTTTTGAAGCCGTGCGACGTACGCTTATTATCGGGTTTATTTTCAGGCTTATTTTCCGATTTATTGTGAAAAATTGTGGACGAATGGGAAAATTGACTTTCCTCAAATTGTGCGCGGCGCTGTAGAAACTCTAAAAATTCTTTCATTGTCGGTATTTGAGCTTCGCTGGAAAGGTCTTCCCATTTTTTGCGAAGCTGGAAAGTAAGCTTACTTTTTACTATCAGTATTAGTAATGTATCCCACGTATCTACAGATTCGCCTAATGCACGAAGCGCTCTAATATGCTTCTGAACCTGATCTAATAGGGCACGCACTGAGAACTCTTTCGATACGGGTTTTAAATCTATGAGTGATTTCGCGTGACTTTCCACGATTACCTTTTTATTGTAATACCGCTCCTGTAAGAGTTTCCAAGCTACTTTGTAATTCTCGGAGGACGTTTCTATTGACGCTCTTACTTCCGCGGCGTCTCCTCGCAGACAACTTTTTAAATGTACAAGTTTTTCTACATCTTTAATTTCGCTACGATCATCCACTAGAGCTTTAAATGTGTCAGAGAAACCTAACCACGCTTCGTAAGTGCCGGTGAATTTAGGCAAGCTGAGAAATGGCAGTTTAGAATGAGTTGAAATAGTGTTATCACTGTTTCCTAAATCCGAAGCTAAATCTACCGAGGAATTGCGATTACTTGAGCCGCTGCTCACACTTGGATTGAATCTGATAGCAGGATTCTCAGTTATTAACTTTTGAATTTTCCGGAGATAGAGTAGTATCTGCTTTCAAAGGACTCGCGCTTATTTTCGTGCCTTGCTACTAAATCTTCTGTATCTGAATTGATTAATTGTAATCGCGATTGAATATTTTTTAACTCTGCCCACAACTTTTTATGATTGAATAACCGCTCTTCTAGGTCTAGGGAAGCTAAATCTGATTCCAGGGTTATTTTTAATAATTCTTTTTCACTTGCTGTGAGAGAGCGTTTAATGATACCGCGCTTTAGATTTAATTCTTTAATCTCGGCTTCAATTTCAGCAACGGTAGCCATTTTAACTTAAATTGAACACTTGCAAATAATGCACTTGTCAACCATGGAAATTTACACATATAGGAACATTGATAAGGAAATAGTGTTACCAAAAACTCGCTTACCTCTGATGAGCTGGACCACTGATGGTTGATGCTGTGAAGATTTATCTCCTTTTATATGGATCGTCTGGACATGAATTGTACTGCTGCCAGGATGCTGCTGCCTTGGGATTCTTGTTGAATAATCGTCTGGACGAAAAGTCAGATTCCACCCAGGAATTTAACTTGAAGAATTGCGAATTCTTTCTCGGTAAAGAATCGAATTGTGCAAAGTTTCTGTCTCTGCTGCGATAACTGTTGTACTCTAATTTCGATCTGCCGTGAAGTCCTCGATTGCTGCTTGGCTCCAAGATATGTCCAGCGAGGCCACTGACACACTTCACGATTCACAGAATTCTCACTGGTTTGTGTATATTTTTGCGAAAAGTTCAACTAACTTTTTGCACAATAGACACAATACTATATCACTCAGAACGTATAATGTCACTTTTATTGTCACTGAAGCGATAAAATATCCACATTCGAAGGACCAAAAAATGTTTATCGTAAGTTCTAGATGGTTTATTATTAGGGAATGTGAAGGATAAATAATGGGTTAACACTCCGATTAAATTTCAAACTGTATACTTTGAGAAGAAACTGAAATTAACCTAAGAATTTAACAAGGTAACAGTTATCGCACGGCTATAATGCACGAATTAAAATTGCTAAGGATTGAGAACTTGTTCGCACCTTAGAGGATAAAAATCGAATGTTTAACAAACAAAAATCTAGGATCGTCTCGGGCCCGAGAGCGCGAAGATGGAAAAATCGATGACCGAAGAAGGGATGAAACATACGGTAGAGATAGACGGAAGCTTTGATTGATTGTTACAGACGGTGATAGGAAATTCGTATACTCCATTTTTGTGACGTAGATTTTGGGAAAACCCAGGTAGCAGAGTTGGTGGGAGGTTTACTGTTCTTAAATAGAGTCCCTAAACTTAATAGCTTTCTGGCAGGGTTGAGGGCCCTAATTGCTTAGTACAGATGCATCGGCCTGGCCCTCGAACCTCCAAATCGTTTGATACAAACAAGGCTGTAAATTTTATCGCTGGAACGTGAGTTTTTGCCAGTTTTGCAGACCAAGAAGGATTAGTTGTAAATTTTATAAATGCATTCAATAGACTTAAGTTTTAGGAGTGCAGCCTTGTGAATTTTCTATTTTCACTTTCGAAACATTTAAGGAATAAGATACGCTTTCTTAAATCTAAAAAAGAAATATTAATTTTACAACAAAACACCGGGACTAACGCAAAATAACGAAAAAATGAATAACAAAATCATAAATTAGCAAGAAAAAAAAGTTGCCGAATCATAAAATAAATAAATTTTTAAATTCCCATAAATATTTCTATTGCTGAAATTTAAGTTTGACGAAACTTAAAATTTGCCGAAAATAATTATTAAATTATTAATTAATGATTAACTAAATTGTTTGCCTCATTTATAATATTATGAATAGCTCATAAGTGAATAATGATTTAACTATGTTCAGCAGTTCTAAATTTCGAGAATTGAAATATTTGCAGGAATTTAATAAATCGTTTATTTTACAAGTCGGCCTTGAAAATATATATTTTTATCATTTTTTTCATTCATTTGTGTATTCGTTATTTATTTTCAAATTATTTGTTTTTAAGTTCTGAATATCCATGCAGTTTTTTGTTTGTTTCAGTCAGCCCTGTGCATCTCTCGATATTTCAGATTTTAACTTGACCCCGCAACCAATCTTTGCCGCAACTGTCCTAAGCTGATTAGTTCCTAATATCTCCAGCGCCGGACTAATTGTCCCATCACTCCCTGTTTTTACATAGAAAGCAATGAGAACTAAATCACTTTCTAATTTTTTAGAAAAAAAAATGTTATTTCCATACAAAAAATTCTTGAATTTAAAACAATGTTACTCATTTAACATTTCAAAATACTTTTCCAATAATTTTCTATGAATACTAAAGACAAAATATGATTTATATGGTCGTAAAATAATCCTGGAAAAGTGGAATATACCTTATTTTTGAATTTGAATAAAAAGTAAAATATGATTCTTAAAGTTTATTGTCGGAAACAAATTAACAATATTATTAATGGAATGTCAAAATCCTGAAGAAAACTGTGAATAGTATTAAGTTGAAACTTACCATGTGAATACTCTCGCTTATGAATATATAATGGATATCATGTATTTCTAATTGAATTTAACTAAATTTACATTTGAAGCCATTTTATTTAATAATCAGTGAGAAATAAAAAAATTAATTTTCTTAATTGCTCTCTTTTATCATTATCTGCTGTGATATTTAAGAAAGCAGTATCTACAAAAAATCGAAAATGAGTTTTTGTATCGTTGGAATCGTAAAAAAAAGATACATCCGTTTATGAAAATTGTTTTTTTAAATTGGTGATAAAATTAAAGATAATTTTTTAATAATTATTGCAAGAAACCCGCTTCTTTTAATTCTGGCGAGTCGTGTTAGGTGAGAAAACAGTATTTACAGAAAATTTTCCGTAACTGCAAGAATTGTATCACGGAGGCTCGAATACGGCACCAAAATTACACAAGAAAGCAATATCTTTCAGACACGCGTTTTTGCCTGACACCGACTGGGTCTCAGAGGACGTGATGTTACGCAAGAAAGCAGTCCAAAGATACTGCTTTCTTGAAATTATGGGACCTCAGCAAACGCAGTGTCTACAAATAAAATTATTACAAATTGCAAAATGAACACAGATAATTATAAAAATTGTTAAAAGGAAGCAATATACTCGTATTTACTCCGCCCGGTTGTTGATTGCTGAAGAAAGGTAGAAAAACTTTTTTTTTTAATTTGAGAAGAACCTTTTACAAAGGCATTTTCGACTTTTTAAAATAATTTGTATTTGTTTATATTTCAAAAGATGTTAATAATTGTAGTTATTATTTATATAATATTATTGAAATGTCTTTTTTAAATTATTTCAAGCATGTGTTTGTATCGATTTATTAATTATTCGCCGTCAATTCAAATTTTTCGCAGATACTGCTTTCTTGCGGAAACCTAGGCTGCTTTGCGAGACCCGGTGTTTGCAAGAAAGCAGTTTCTACAGATGAGGCGTTTTTGCGTAATTTCAACTCACATTTTTTGCAATATCTGCATTTTTTACAACAAATTAACAATTTATTTTATTTTTTTCAGAAATGAGAAGATCACCTGTAAATTAGCCAAGCACGATAGAACAAAGTTTGAAATGGAAATATAAATGAGGGGTCTACACGAATAATGATTTTAACAGTTTTGATGATTTAAAGATTTGGATACACCAAATCAAACCAATCTTCGACCGACAATGCAAATAAATTTTTAGCTGTGGGTAACAATTTCAATGTTCCTTTAAATGCGAATAAAATTCCTGTAAATAGTTTGATTGCAAATATTGAAAATTCTATAAAAAATATTATGAAAGAGGATGTAAAACTTAATATTCGAAAAACTGTTACTCAAGTACTTTTGAAATCATAAAAACATAAATAAATTTAAAAATTTAGAAAAACCAGTCTAGTTAGTTGAAAAATTTCAAAAAGAACATGAAGATTACATTTTTGTGAAAGCAGAGAAGGGAAATCCAACCGTTGTAGCTAATAGAGATGACTAATAAAACTGTTGAAAATATTCTTAAGAATAATATTTGCTTTAAAAATATAAAAACAAGTATGGTTCCAACATTGGAATACAAATATAATGACATAGTCATTAGATGGGAGATAAAAAGATTGATTATTGATCAATCTTGATACCGGTTAAAAATTCACAATAGTGTTGTGGCAAAAGCTTATGCTGTTCCAAAGGTACTTGAGCCTGAATTAAATTGGAGATTAATTGTTTCTACAGTTTGTTCTCCTACTTACAATTTATCCAAATACATTTCTAATATTTTCAAACCAGTTTCCCAAAATACTAGTTCTTTTATAAAAAATAGTTGGGAACTTAAAGACATTCTAAAAAACATTATTGTACCTAAAACTCACTCAATAGTTTCCTTTGATGTTGTATCGATGTTTGATAGCATTCCGCTTGATCTTGCTTTAGATTCTATTAAAGAAGAGCTTATTTTAAATCATAATTTAACAAAACTAACTAAGAATGAACTATTAATAGCCACTAGAACTGTTTTCAATGGCACTGTTTTCTCTTTCAATAACAAATTCTATAAACAAATATCAGGTTGTCCAATGGGTTCGACCTTATCTCCGGTAGTTTCTGATTTAGTATTACAAGATGTTGAAAAAAGGGCTCTCGATTTATTAGATTTCACACCTATCCTATATAAAAGATATGTCGACGATATCATAGCAATTGTTCCTTCCGATAAAATTGACCTTCTTGTAAACGTGTTTAACAGTATAGAGGAAAGCACAAAATTCACTCATGAAATTGAAATAAACAATTTTATGAACTACCTTGACTTACCAATAATTAAAGATTCAAATGGTTTTTTATTAACTAACTGGTACAAACAACCATCTTGGTCTGAGATATCTCAATTACAATTCACATAATTTATTTTGTCATAAAATCGGTTCATTTAAAAGTCCAGTTGATGAATGTGTCAAATTGAGTGACGTGCAATATAGAAAAGAAAATGTAAATCAACTAAAAACAACATTAGTATCAAACAACTATCCTCTTCCTTTGAATAATGACATTATCGCTGAGCATGTGCATGAAATTTATAACAGTGCTAAAAATAAAAATAAATGGATTGATGCAAACAATAAATTTGATTTAAAAGTTACGTTACCATATATACAAGGTCTCTCTGAACGTTTACGAAGTTCATTAAAAACATTCAACATAACTGTTTATTTTAAAAGCACTAACAGTTTAGATAACTATTTATTAAAGAAAAACGATAGGGATAGCAATGAAAATTTGTCTGGTGTTATTTATATGATAAAATGCAAATGTTGTAATAAACTTTATACAGGTGAAACTGGGAGGAGATTAAAAACTAGAATTGCCGAACATAAAAGAGATTGTACAATTGGGAATTTAAATACAGGTTTGTCACAACACTCTTGGAATTCTAATCACTTTTCGATTTCGAATTCAGGAAATCATTTTGTTTCAATTTATATACTGCTTTTATCTTCATCAACGATTCACCGCCTTAATTATCTCCTAGTCATATGTTCGTCGTTGTTCCAAACACTTTGAAGTTTTCAAAAATCGATAATAATGTAGTTTTTACGCTAAAAAACCCTCTTCAATTTTATGATGCTTTCTCCTTTTACTCATCCTCAAAAATTGTTTGGAGTCTTACTTTTTTAAGTTTATAATAACGTACAAATTATTTTAAATATGACACAAAAATTTGACACGTACTAGCACCAAAATTAAAATGATTGTTATTTCGCATACAAATCGTTTTAAACTCAGGTATTATATATTTAAAAAATATATTTTTTACTCATAAATAATAATTTTTTCAAACTATTTATATTTACTTTTATTATGTAATAGCTTATTATAATTATTATTTAGATACTCTAAAAAATGCACGCAGTGATGCCGCAAAGTCGTCGTCGAAGTTTCAATTTATTCTAAAAATAAATGGAGTTTGAAATAGCTCTAATTTGTTTTTATTTGGCCGTGACCGTAAGACAGAAGGAATAATTTTTCTACAATTTATTTAACAGTTTTCTTCGATTATCTCGGTTTGCTGTTTTTGTAGATACTATTTTCTTAAATATCACGGCAGTTATATTATTTTAAGTCTTTAAAACAAAGATGTTAAAACATTGATTATATTTACACTTGGACGTTTTATAAAATTATAATGTTATATGTTATATGTTCATGTATAAAAATTTATTTCAATCTCAATTACATTTTTCTCATTATATTCAATAGTGTAAGTGCTCGCTAAACCCTCAAATATTAAGTTTGACCTTATACACTTTTAAAACTTTCTGCACAAAACTTTATATGTTTTATTGATATAAATACTATTTACTGCGTTTTCAGATATAAAAAGGATTATATTTAACTTTTTATTAAAGCGAAATGAGATCCAGAAGAAAGTAAGGTTAGAAAACCATTTTTCTACAGAGTGACGTACGATAACCCACGCAAATAAAAAATACGTATGATGTAAAATAAATAATATGATTATAATTTTAGCGCACTCCTATTTGTAAACTGAGTGAAATGTCATTTACAATCATAATTTTTGAAAGAACTATTTTTTGGCAAATGTGTGGATTAAAAATCATATAGTCTAATT
>NC_046662.1:114691652-114702758 GCF_010883055.1 Belonocnema kinseyi | reverse complement strand
CACACGTCCCCTTCTGTCTTGACACTTCTCAACTCCTCTTCCAGCTCTTTTTATTTTTCCTGCTCTTTCTTCTTACACATCACCCTAAACTCCTTCCTGATTTCTACGTACTCCTCTCTTTTTGCGGTTCCTTTCTTCTACTTCCTGTACTTCTTTTTCACCTTTCTCGTCATCATTTTACATTCCCTACCCCACCACGGCTTTACCATTCCTTTCTTCTTTTTCCTAAATACCTTCTTTCGCACACAACCTTTCACTTTCTCTTGTAGATACTCCCATATCTCGTCCACGGACTTCCCCTTAAAGCTTACGTTGCCCAACTGCTCCTGATACTTCTCTATCGCCTCTCTCGTCCATGACACCCTCTCCCCTAACGACCCTTCTTCACCACCTTGCCTTTTGCCAGCCTTCCCCTGTATCCACAAACTCAATGGCTAATGGTCTGATTCCACCCTTCCTTCCACTGCGAATTTCTCTATCTCCTTAAACCCTTGCATATTCATAATCAGGTAGTCTATCACCAATACACCCCTCTCACTCACATACGTGTATTCTCCCTCTTCGTCCCCTTTTACCATACCTTTCGCCACCGCCCACCCTCTATCCTCCATCCAGTCACTTAGAATCTCCCCCTCTTTATTTATTATTTTATCCTTCGATTTTCTTTCAAAGCTCTCCCCTTCCTGCACAGGCCCCCTTCCCGCCTAATTCTCGCATTAAAGTCTCCCCCCATTACCACCATACCGTCATCTCTCTCTCCTAATAAATTTTCTACCCTTTCTTTAATCCTTTCCATTCCATCCTCATTGTAAACAGTCACAAACTTATACATCACCCCTTCTGTCTTTACAGACCTAATTTGCACGCCCACCCCTCTCCCTTTTCGTGAACTTCTTCCTCTAATTCATCCCCAACCCCTGTTATAATTCCCCCACTAGTCCTTCCTTTCATTTTTACTTTGACCGCCTCCTGTAGCTTCCTGCACTTCCTTCAACACCTTCTTCTCCTCGCCCCATACCCACATTTTCTCGTCTATTTTTATTTTACGATACCCTACCTTCACTGCTCTCCCTTCGCTCCTATCCTTCCTAGCCCTGTCATTTAGCATTCTCTGAACATCCCTTTCCTTCCTTGTCAAATCTTGATCGATAAAAACCTTCTTATCCTTTATTCTATTTTTGTTACGCATTACCCCCAAATTTTCTTCCCAGCTCTCCAATTCCACCACCGCCACTTCATTCTCCTTTCTCCCCTCCATCCTATCTTTCCTTACCTTGGCTTTAACCCACCCTAAGCTCTGTAGCAGCGCTTCCACCCCGTCCCCTTCTTCCGCGCTCTTGAGCTTTAATCCTCTTATCACTATATTATTTCTCCTATCTGTCTTCTCTTTTCTCTCCATTCTCAACACCATTGGCCTTATCCTTTCCCTATCCGCTCTCTCCTTCTTTTTATTCCTACGTTCTCCCACTTTCTTTCCTATTATGATCTCCACTTTCTCCCAAATACCTTGCTTCTCACCATCCCCCCTGTCCACTGCTTCCATTCCCGACCTGCCCTTCACCTTCTTCAGCCTTTTTTCCGCCCTTTCCTTCCTCATCCTAATATCTTCTTCAATCTCCTTTTTTCTATCCTCTTTTTCCTTCCCTATCGACACCAACTACCTTTGCAATCCTTCTACTTTTCCCCTCAGCTCTTTTACTTCCTTTCCCCATCTCTGATCTCTTACCCTCAGGTCCTCCCTCATACTTTCCATCTGCTCTATAGCCCCCCTAACGTCCTCCCTTAACCCTCTGATCTCGCCTATCAGTACCCCCATAGTCTCCTTCTCCGTCTGCCCCTACATTGGGGGGGGGGGGTACCTCCGTGTTCGTACGTTTTTTTAAAGGGACTCTCTAGCGAGCTTTTCTCCGGACTCTCTTTGATTTCCCTTTTCCTCTTCAAGAGACCCTCCCCCTCACTTTCACTGGACCCTCTCCCCCTTGCTTGATCGCTTCTTCCGCTCCGATACTTCCCCCTCCCTGACGCGCCACTTGACACCGGGCCACGGACAACTGGCCGTCGTGTCCCTCTGGAAATTTCCTCCCCGTCTACTTCACTACAAGCGCTGTCAGTACTCTCGCAGCCCACCTCCCGCTCGTCCGTCGGTAACTATAAACTATCCATACACAAAAGTACTCACTTTCGCCCACAGATGTCTCTTAAGGCTGCTGCCGCTTACCGCCCTAAAATTTCAGTTTCTTTGCCTCTCACATCCCCTTTAGCCACCCTTTTCTCACCCCTAACATCCACCATCACTACAAGAACCTCCCTTGACCGCCATGAAAGCCCAAAAACGTAAACATAAAACTATCCCGCTCCCTTGCAAACCTAACCTCACTTTCCCTATTGAGCCGAATCCCCCCCCCAAATACAATGTAAATTATTATCTATCTTCCCAATGTACCCCTCACAACCGTACTCACCTCCTAGACTTCCACCTTCACACTCCACTCACACCTTCCACACAAACTAAAATGTGTATGTATAATTCAATATCAAGTTAGCGATTTTGAATTGGGGTGGGAGGGGCAAAATGGTAGCTTGCATATTCCTATCTAATATAGTATCGTAGTTCACGGTTACGGTCAAAAACTAGAAAATAACAGTTTCTTTTACTTTTCACGCATATCCTCCCCTATCATCTTCTTATTTGTGGCTTCTTGATATACAACAAATGGTCAGAACTAAAAAACCGACAAGAACGGGTAAATTGAGTAACTGAACAGAGGCAGGGTGACCACATTGCCCGGTAGTAAAAAAAAAGACCAACCACTCCTCACCATCTGCCACCATTAAGTTTTCCCCGCCTATAGCCCAATTTCACGCGTTATTTTAAAATTAAAAGCGATCATTCTGCTGATAAAATTTGTAAATTAAATAAATATCAATAAATAATATTATGAATAATTATAATACAAATAAATATTTTGAGATCAACTTTTTATTTAAACAATGCAGCAATATAATATTTACAATATTATGCATACTTTGTAGAATTCTATATTTTTTTTTAACAAAACGTTTTTTTTGTTTTGTTTAAATATTGGTGAAATTTGATACATGTCAGGTTTATAAAGTTGAACTGAATAAATATAATATTTATAACTGCCTCAAATAAGGTCCATTTACGTTCATCGCTCCACTGAATATTTATGAGCGAAAATATACGTTCGCAATTTGCGTTAGGGTACCTTTTCACGGATGCCTGTTGGTTTATGGCAAATTTGATTGGTTAAGAACCTAGACACGAACTCGATGTGTCAAATGAATTCATCAGTTTATTCAATTTTAACCTCTGTGAAAAGTTACCCTTATGCTCAGGAATGGGAAACAAATATTGCGCTATTTTTAAAAGTCACGGATAGGAATCGATTTTTTTGTTTGCCGCAAACAATCACAAATCTTTGAAGTGCAAGACTTTACAAAGTATGCAACTTCATACCACTTTCCTTTTAAAAATGATTCAATATCATAACTTGATTGATAAAATGAAAAACGGGAACGGGAAACACAAATCGAATATATACCAACAGTGGGACTCCGGTACCGTGTCGAAAGTCGAAAATCGAACTGACCTCTTTTTCTAAAGTGTGGACAGAGAAAGAGAGGTTCGTTCGATTTTCGACTTCGAAACAACATTGGAGTCCCACTGCAGCTTATGGTCTTTTCATATGAACAGTAGTAGGACTCCGGGGCCGTTTTAATGTCGAAAATCTAACGGACCTCTTTTTTCATCGATACACGTCCCACAAATGTCGTGACCAATGAGGTAAATCCACGTAACTTTTGTGACGGCGTGCGAATCGTCGTAACTAAAAATTTATAAAATATTTGGTGGCAAGAAGAGAATCTTCTTTACCAAAGACAAAATTAGAATTTAACAGATTTACTTGCAGATTCATTTGATTTGAATGAAACTAAGAGTCAGGTAAAATATAAGTTTAGAATTTAACTGACATATTAATCATAATTGAAGTGCACTTTGTCCATTTTCCTCTTTCCAGGCATGTACGGCTGTGTGTTCAAGAAATGGTGGAATTCAGCGCCACCTAACACCATTTTAGCAACTAAGGCACTATGAGCATGCATTAGTGAGCGCGTATGTACTCGTTGATGGTTTGAATGTGCAACACGAAATTTTTAATTAAAGATAAACTTAATAATTAATGCAAAATCCAGTATGTATTAATCAG
This sequence comes from Belonocnema kinseyi, assembly GCF_010883055.1. Classification (NCBI taxonomy): domain Eukaryota; kingdom Metazoa; phylum Arthropoda; class Insecta; order Hymenoptera; family Cynipidae; genus Belonocnema; species Belonocnema kinseyi. Next base: position 114,698,526 of record NC_046662.1, on the reverse strand, counting down.
AAAGCATGTAAAAATGATTGTAAATATTTTTTTCGTACTTTTTATGTGTTTTTTCCAGAATCTGTCTTCAATTCTTCAATTTATTGTCGATTTGAAATTGTAACGAAATTTTTAAAAAGCTATTCTTGTAAAATACACCTCATGCATATTTTAATTCATTTATTTTTTTGCATTTTTGTACGAATAGAACATTAAATTTAAAACATATTTGTATATTATAAGTATGTTTAGCCTGACCTGCTTGTCGAAAGTATCATTAAAATTTGTAGTCGGCAATAAATTGAAAGATTTAAACGAGATTCTGGAAATGTCACAGAGGAAATACAGACAAAATGTGTGTAATAATTTGGACATAGTTTCTGTTTAATAGTTCCTTTATCTCGCATTAATGACTTAATTTATGTTAAATTGAAAGTTTAATTCAAAACATTACAAGTCTGTACATGCCTGTCTCTCTCTCTTTTCTATAAGAAAGGGTTACGTGCAAAAAGTAACGTGTAGGGATGAATCATAAATTTGATTTCCACGTATTTCCACGGAGCTATTTACGCCGTAAAATTCGTGTTGAAATGCGGCGACCTGCCAATTGTCACGTGGGTTACCTACGGAACTTGTGATGCAATTGGTCCATAATGAGGACATGTCATCGCCGATTGGTTTCCCACCCGTGGGAGACCAATCTGTAAAGTTATAAATATATGTGCGCGCGCCGAAACGTCAGATTTTACCTGGCTATCTTTCAATTTTAAACCTTAACTCTTCGCAGGCTGTGGTCACTAATATAGGCAACCGTAAAGACACATACTTTGATCGTGTTTTGCGGACTCGTTAGATGGCTGTGTAGGACTTTCCTCCGCTACACGTCGCTCAGGGGCCAAAGTTTGATCTATCTCTCTTACTCCTTGGTTGTTTTCCATACGTCAGCACAAGTGAAACCTAACCCATTAAGAACTGTTTGAGAGCTGATATCTAATTCGTTGACATTATTTTCGACCTGGTGATTATCGTTGCAGTAGACAACTGAAAACTAAAAGAGGGAGTGGTACCTTCTGTATTATTACCATAAAAACAGTAATATTTTGAGAAAGGAACCTGGGGATAAGAAAATTGATGTCGGAAATGATTACAAAATTTAAATGAAAACTGCTTTCAAACCTACACCCATCATCTTTCGTTTTTCCTTAGAAGAAGTTTGTATGGAAAAAGCAATAGAGAAACAAGCAGAAATATAAAAAAAATTATTCCGGTAATTATTTATGTATTTTTATTTGTTTTTCTATTGGTTTTTTTTCAATTTATTAAGTTTTTTAATGACATTATCTACAAATAATCTGGATATAACGTCAAGCATCTATTACCTTATTTTAAAAACCTGCGGGCTCGTTTAATGGCACCACCGTTAGGGTACTATTTCACGGAGGTCGAATTTGAATAAGCAAATAAGGATTATTATTGTGAAAATAAACAAGGTTAATAATTGGATCTTATTGTGATACGAAATGGTGTTTTGTAATAAAACCCGATTTTTTTCCCCTAAACTTTGATGTCGAAATAATTACTTTAAATTACCTACAATTTTTTTAACATAACGTTTCGTGGTGGTCGGTTTTTATATCGACGCAAAGTAGCACCGGACCAAGTTTCAGCCACCTCATATCATCGTTAGGTAGAAGGTAATTTCATCTCCCTGCAGCGACAAGCGGACTTAACAATTGGTGACGGTTGTGGTGGGATCTGCTGTACCGCGAAAACCACAGCACGGTATTCTTCTTTATTCATAATATGTCTTCTAAGGGTTTACATGACCTCCATTTCTTATAACCGCTTACATATAGTTTTTTAAATCTTATCCTTACTATATACAATTATTTACAAATATTTATATACAGTCTTATATCTAGTTCCTTACTTACAATATTTGCGCTTCTGAACTAAGCGATTTCCGTTTCCTTTTTCCTTTCACTTTTTTTATACCTCCAATTTTCCATTATTTCCACATGCATTCTTTCATTATCTCTTATTCTCTCCTCTAGCACTCTCCAACTCCTTCATCCATTCTTCTCCTAATCCAGCCTCCCCTAGAATCTTAACCACATTCTCTTGCTAGCTTCCTTTATCTTTCATTTCTCTCCTACATCCTTCCCATACATGCTTCCATGTTTCCTCCTCCCATTCACATATTTTACACTTTCTGTTCTCTTCTTTTTCCCAATACATTCCCTCCCTTACCTCGTTTTCCAATCTAAATCTTGCTATTCATGTCCACCTTCTCTCTCCCCATCCCTTTTCTAAATATTTTGGTACTCCTTTCTTTTTATCATCTTACACCATCTATTGTATTTTGAATCCTCAATCATCCGCCATATTTCTATTAATTGTCTTTCCCTCTCCCTTTTGTCCAATTCTTCATGGTTTACTCAAGTCCCGTCTTCTATTTCTCTATCATTAAAGAACTCTCTCCTTTCATCTTCCCATCTCATTAATTCGATCTCCCTCCCTTTCATCTCTTCTACCTCCATCAAGCACTTTCTCGCACACTCCCCTCCCTTTCCCTCCTTCAGCTTCGTCTCAAATTTCGATGCCCTCTTTCCCGCTCTAATACTTAACTTATCCCTTTGCACTTATTCTCTCACCATATATCCTGCCGTCCTCTAGTCTGCCCCTAGAGCACACCTTATATACCTTTCTTGTACACTTTCAATATCTTTCCTTTCTTTCCACCCCCATATATTTTTTACATAACCTAATACCGGCCATATCAGCGTATCGAATAACCACATTCTCCTTCTCCATGTTTTAAAACCTTCTTTTTCCTATTCCCCATATCTGTTTCATTACCCCTGCTTCTTTTTATCCTTTCTCTTATATGAGCTCTATGATCTCCATGTTTTTGCAAGATATATCCCAAACATTTAAACTCTTTTACTTCTTCTAACTGTATGCCGTTTTATCTTCCCAGCCATTCTTTCTTTATTTCCCTTCCTTTTCTGAACCTCATTATCTTTGTCTTTTCTACATTTAAATTGAACTTTTTTCCATCTAAGTATTTCTCTAATCCTATAATTAAGCCCGCCATCCCTTCTTCATCCTCTGCCATCAAAACTATGTCGTCTGCGTATGTCAGTGTATATATCTTTTTCTTTCGTATCCTAACTCCTCCCCAACCTTTTCACCTCACTTCTTCTTTCAAGTCTGATATCACCTTGCCTAACCTCTCTCACCAACCCGATACTATCTTCAACTTGATCTCCTACCTTTACTCTGCTTTTTGTCTCTCTGAAAATTTCCGATACTCTCTTTATTAATCCCTCCCTTATCCCCTTTTTCACCATAACATTTCCATTTCAACTCTGTCTAATAAGTCAAACGCCGTATTTAAGTCCATAAATATTGCGATCATTGCCCCTTTTTCCGTTTTAATTCTCTTATTTAGTAGATAGTTCAGAACATATATGTTGTCCATCACCCTCTTTCTTTTCTAAACCCTGTCTAATTCGGTGGCTCGACCTTTTTTTTCCTGAACTTCTTTCTTCAATCTCTCCGAAAAAACTGTTACATATACTTTATAGTGTTGGAATCCGGGTCACACCCCTATAATCTTTAACCTTCTCTCCTTTGCCTTTCTTCACTATTCATATTACTACTCCTTCCTTCTATAACTCTGGCAACCTACAGCACGGTATTTAAATTTCAATTAAAATTGTCTCCAGGTCGGGAAATTTAAAGGAAAAATGGATGGTCTTCAAGCCTGGGAAAGGCTGATTCAAAGTAAAGGATGTCCTCGAATTTATTTGGAATCCCATGCTTTTCTAAAACAAATAGAAGCTAGAAACAAAACAAAAACAGTCAACTGAAATTAAAAAGTTTTAGTGATGCCAATTCTCACGGGCATAGACGAAAACCTAATTTTTTATAGTACTGAAGACATCATGCGAGTTTGTGTCAGAATTTAGTTCAAGAACCATGGTAAAATATATGTTAAGATAATAAACAAAAAGAAGCAGCAAGTAGGTTTGCCGAAATTCTTAAACCTGTAAATCTCGAGGGTTTGAATAACGAATAACGAGAGAGTCTTCTTCCAATTTTTGCAATACCCTTACCAATTTCTTATTCCTGGAGATAAATTGGGTTTTACCAATGCAATTTTCCATAAAATCATTACAGTGGATAACAAACCGGTTATGTTAAACAATATAGGTATCCGTCTGCCCATAGAGAAAAAATTCGTGAGCAAATAAATGAGTTTTCTTCTGGAGTAATTCAGCCATCAGTATCACCTTATAATTATCCTATATGTATCATCCCTTGAAGAACACTCCAGACGTGCGTGTATCAAACAGCAAGAAAATGATTATTATATTAAATACGCCGAATTATATTGCTTATTGTCAAATTTCTGACTCAAGAGAAGTCGAAAAATAATTTGTTGGTTAATGAAACAGAAGTGTAGTGAACGTTTGAGTTTCATTTGTGAACTGTGATGAAGTGGAGAAATAAGTATGTGTTTATGTTGAAACACCACGAACATTAATAACACAGCCACACAAAAAAGTGTGCGGATCTGGTAACAAGACACACGAACTCCTATGCATTTTGGGGCGCTGAACTCAAATTCGGTATCAAAAATCACCCATCACGTCATGGTTGAGCCATAACCTCAAAAAATGACGAAAAATCATGCACTGAGGCAAATAAATTTCATAATAATGCCAGTGATGCAAATTTTCACTTCAAAAACATGTCGACAACTGTGAAGGATCAACTCTTTCCTGATATCAACTTATTTAACATGACTTTACCCAACAGAACCTGACCTCACCTAACCTGAATTAACAGAAATTTATTGAACTACACGTAAAGTTCTGGAAGCATATTTTCCCAGTAGCTAATGTGTGCTACATCGAATGGGTCAACTCGAGCCTAACCTAAAAATAAATGTAGCCTAACCTAACCTAACCTCACGAAACACAATTAAACTGATTGTGTTGTCCCGTTGTGTTTGCGGTACCGTTTGAATCAGCTTGCGCTTAACCTGCAAAGAGGTCAAACCCATCCTAACCTAAAAAAACCTGACCTGACCTAACCTAACTTAACTTCACGTAACACAATTAAACTCATTGTATTGTCCCGTTGTGTCTGCGGTACCGTTTCATTCAGCTTCGGCTTAACCTACATAGAGGTTTAACCTATCCTAACCTAACAAAACCTGACCTAACCTAACCTAGCCGAATGAAATTTAACCACACGTGTCGCTATGTAAGCGTACGGTTCTCAGTCTTAAATGTGTGCTATATTTAATAGGTTATCTCGATCTTAACCTACAAATGAATCTAACTTAACAGAACCTAACGAAATTTTGCTTAACGCAACACAACTTAAGTGTTCCCGTTGTAACACAATAAAATTCATTTCATTGTACTATAGGTGGTTAAAAATTTAGACGCACATTACTCATTTGAAGAAACATAATACTACAAGTAGGATTGGCCCCATTTCAATTAACCTGACAATGTGTGTATCAATTAAAATGTAGAACTGTAACTTAAACATGCAAATGAATAAGAGTTTTATTCAAAATTTTTTCCTCTCTACTTTTCTTAAACTTAAGGGATATATTTATACTATATTTCGAGTTTACATTTTATCTTGCTTTTTATCGTCATTAAATTGATTTATAGACCTACTTCAGTCTATTTTCTGCCTACTATAATGTGTTCTTTTTTCTTCGAAGGAACGATGCAAAGGGTTACGCTTACCTTTAAGACCTACATTCGTTTCCCTCTTCAACATTCAGCAAAAATCAGCCATCATGACCTTGTCCCATCTACCCTGATATCGCTGTTCCATCACTTTTATGTCTTGATGAAAACGTTCGCCTTGTTCTTCGCTGAAATCACCAACATTTTCTGCAAACTTATTCAGATGGGAATCTAGAAAGTGAAGTTTTAAATTCATCAAGCAGCCTAACTTTTTGTAGTTTCTTATCATTTTCACAACAATATTCTCGTAGTCTGGACTTTTTTTTACCGAGGAAATTTGTGTTTACTGCTTTAAAACTTTGCCAAGCGTCTATTTCAATTTTCGTCATGTGACTCACGAAATTAGTATCTGTCGTCAATATTCGAATCTGTGATCGACCAAAAACTCCTTCTTTCAATTTAGCGTCTGAAACATTAGGCAATTTAAGGGATATATACTTATAGCATTATCCATCTTTGTCTAACGCCTTAACAAATTGCTTCATGAGCCCAAGCTTTATGTGGAGGGGTAGTAGTAAAATTTTTTTTGGATCAACGAGGCTTTGGTTGATGATATTATGAGAACCAGGTTTGAATGAATCTCATAAGGGCCAATGTTTTTTGCTGTAATGGTTGGCTCGATCTCTGCTAGTCCACAGGCATATAAAGCATGGCTATCTCGTGAAACCCGATTGTTGGCCTAATATCATTGTTATGACTATGAGATCACCACATATTTGCCATTTGTGATTCGTGTAATTAACTGTTTTAAGAAGCATTTTAACATTGCTATATTCTTCTTTGATGACCGTTGAATGAGCTATAGGGATAGGAGCATAAGTATTCGTGTTATGCAGTAAAACAGCCTTAATGCTGCGTTTTGACGAATTAATGAAAAGTCGCCATTCTTCGTCTCTGTACATATTTTTCTTCAAGTGGTTCATTAATCCGTTAACGTCAGTGCAGTACACTAAAGACGTCTCTTCCTCTTTAAGGAAAAACTTTCGAAATTCTTTGTCCCTGTCGCGATAGATTGAAACTTTTGTCTTTGGCTCTAGAAGATTTCTTCTTTTTAGAAATAAAGCGGCAAATTCAGCGCCGTCTTTCGGTAATCCAAGATCTCTAATAAAATCATT
>NC_046662.1:114674286-114691552 GCF_010883055.1 Belonocnema kinseyi | reverse complement strand
ACAATGTTATTTTTATTTTTGGCGTTGAACCCTTTGACGGAATTCATGCAAAAGTAGCAGTCCTTCGCAATAACGGGGTTTTTCCATGTGGTTCGTGCAGTGCTCCCAGATCTGAAACGAGATGTGGTCCAATACTATGACAGGGCTATGTCATTGTGAATATAGTAGGAGACGCTGTAAATGATTGGGTTGCGCGCGCAACCCATTTCTCCTCTTCTGAATTTGAAAACTCGAAGGTGCACGATCGCCGGTCGGAGCACTTCAGCGATTCTATTTATATATCTATTTCCTAACTGCTTTGAAATAAATTCAGGAGATTGGGCTTTTAATATTTCGAGATTTCGATGCTGACGATTCTCATGATTTAAATAGATCGCGCGCCTCTTGATATGCGTATATTTTGAGATTATGTTATTTCATGTATGTACGAAATGTTATTTTTATTTTTAGCGTTGAACCCTTTGCCGGAATTCATGCAAAAGTAGCAGTCCTTCGCAATAACGGGTTTTTTCCATGTGGTTGGTGTAAAGTACTTGCGGTGCTTTTCGTTGTTTGAATTTTTTAGACAATACTACATAAATCTGCAGGAATTGCAAATGACGTGAGGAACCCCTCTTGTTTCTTGGTGCAGCAATTTACGGTCAAAACATTTTTCGTAAAGACTTTTCACTTCCTCGTCGATTGATTTTCGCAAACTGCTCACTTCATATTTACTGCAAATGTAACAGAATGAATCTGAGCTCTTTTGGAGGCATGCGATTGAGAAATGCTCGCAGTTTTTTCCTTATAGCATGAGACTCTACACGAACCAAGTAATCCATTGATGAAGAGCTACGGTTGCATGATGATGACGTCGGAGAGCCCGCTTTCCCACCCTGACCAGACGCCGATACTGGGGTTTTTCCCTGCATCGTAATACACTTTTTACCTGTGTCTGCAATGACGGCATGAACGCCATTTACCCAGGGACTCAGCCAATGTGGATCCGTTGCCACCATTACCACGTGGAGGTGCCCTGGCTACAGACACAGGCGAATAATGCTAGCAACAAGCGGTTTCGAAACTCCAGACATTTACTGCTATTAATGTGAAAATATGAAAGTACGCAAGAACAGGGTTGCGAGCGTAATCGGTTAGGTTAGGTCAGGTTTTTTTAGGTTAGGGTAGCTTAAACCTCCATGTAGGTTAAGCCGAAGCTGAATGAAACGGTACCGCAAACACAACGCGACAACACAATCAGTTTAATTGTGTTTCGTGAGGTTGCGTTAGGTTAGGTTAGGCTAGGTTAGATTTATTTCTAGGTTAGGGTCGAGTTAACCCATTCGATGTAGCACACATATGTTACTGGGAAAATATGCTTCCAGAGCTTTACGTGTAGTTCAATAAATTTCTGTTAATTCAGGTTAGGTGAGGTCAGGTTCTGTTGGGTAAAGTTATGTTAAATAAGTTGATATCAGGCAAGGGTTGATCCTTCACAGTTGTCGACATGTTTTTGAAGTGAAAATTTGAATCACTGGCATTATTGTGAAATTTATTTGCCTCAGTGCATGAATTTTCGTCATTTTTTGAGGTTATGGCTCAATCATGACGTAATGGGTGATTTTTGATACCGAATTTGAATCCAGTGCCCCAAAATCCACAGGAATACGTGTATCTTGTTACCAGATCCGCACACTTTTTTTGTGTGGCTGTGTGATTTTATAGGAATTAATGTACATTTATGCAAATGAAGCGATGTGAAAGTTTTAATTGACAGCATTTGACGACTCTGCGTGCATGAATACTGAACCCATCGTTAGAAAAAAAATGTGTTCATGTATAAATGTGATAAATATTATTAATTTTCTTAGAAGGAATGTTAATTTTTTTTCTGAAAATATTCGGAAAATAATTTTTCTTTATAATTACAGGTTGTGATTTTGAAAGTAAATACTCTTGCATAAACGATACTTACCTCATCACTCTAATTCTAATTCCTTGTTAAACAGTTGTGTTCGTTTTTTGTTATTTCTTTTTGGGCCTTTTAATGAAAGGTTTTTTTTCGATAAATGCCGGCGCTGGCAACGGAACAATCTTGTCAGTGGCGGCAACATTGCTCGTTGTCGGCTTTTTTCCGCCGGGTGTGAAGTTCCGAAAAGCGTGTAGTGATGCATTTTCCATTCACTGCTTAAGAATATGGTAATGAAAATTGAAAAAAAAAATTTTTAAGGTCAAATCTTCAAAAAAATTACCTTACTAGCGTACTGTTATTGGTGTATTTCGATGCGTTTATTATGAAACATGGACATGGAAATACCAGACAATCCGTTCCGCGTGCTCTACATATGGTTTTTAAGGCTACCGATAGTGTTTTTCACTTTTAAAAAAACCTACAGTTTGAAAATGTAACATTAGAAATGATGTTTTCAGGTATTTCCATGTCCATGTTTCATAATAAACGCACCAAAACACACCGGTATCAGTACGTTAGTAACGTAGTTTTTTTGAAGATTTGACCTTCAAAATATTTTTTTTCTTCAATTTTTATTGCCCTATTTGTAAGCAGTGAATGAAAAGTACATCACTACACGCTTTTGGGAACTTCACACCCGGATAATCAGAATTAGAGTGATGAGGTAAGTATCGTTTATGTAAGAGTGTTTACTTTCAAAACCACAATCTACTCATATATAACTGTCAAAGACAATAACAGTACTTGTAATATCGAAAACAATGAGCACCCTCTGAACTTTTATTTACACTTATAACCTTACCATTTTTCATTACCAAAACCTGTAATGTTAAGAAAAATTCTTTTCCGAATATTTTCACAGAAAAAATGAACATTCCTTTCAGTAAACATTTCTATTTTTCATTTGACTACAAACCATCTTTTTCTTATTTATTCAATCTCCTTCTGAAAAATAACCTCCAAAACAATGAACAACCTGTCAAATTGTAAGTATATACTCATAACCTTACCATCCGTGACCCTCAACACTTATTATTAGTAAGAAACATTATTTTCGGAATATTTTCAGGAAAAAAATGTACATTAATTCTTATAAAATTATTAATGTTGATCGTGTTTCAACATAAAAACATACTTGTTTCTCCACTTCTTCACAATTAACAAATGCAACTCAAACGTTCACTTTAATGCGGCGTATTTAATATAATTATTTTGTAATTTTAAACTTTACGACGCACTAAATAGTGGACTTTAGACGAATTGGATGCCTGCCATCACAACATATCGTGCAAAGACGGACCTACACATATTTTGTTAATAAATTATTCAAAACGAATTATAATTTTATTTATTTTTATTTAATTATTATTTTCTTATAATTTTAACAATTATTTTAATAAATCTTCAAGAAACATAATTTTTAAGTAGAATATGTACAGTGCGAACTGTAACTGCCAACGTTTCACTTATCAGAACGTATTATATTGTCATCAAATTTTGATTAGATTCAATATCATTGGTTTTACGAACATAATACTTCCACAAAATCAATTCAATTGACTTCATTTACCGAATTCTGTGTGCGCAATTAATTACTATTCATCTGCTCCAAAATTATAGTCGGCTGATTGCATTCAAATGACTCCAACTTTCGAGGTCAGCTGATGCAATTCATTGACATTGCTCTGTTCCAAATCTTCACTCGCTGGAGAGAATTAAATTGTCTCCAATGCTCGCGTTTTCCTCACGGTATTCAGCAATATTATGTTGACTTCAATATTAATCGTCCAAATCATAATTAAAATGTATACACTTTTTAGTTGAAATTTTTATCAGATTAAATAGAATTCAAATGGGAAACAACCCTTTCCCGATAAAAGGTATTAAAGCGCATTTTTCGAATATGCGATTGATTACGTATTCAAAACTGTTCAAATCCTACGATATGTATATACATGTTTATTCAATTAAATTCGTTCCCTCTTACCGGGTAGATAGTGTCAGCTAGTGCCTAGAGAGTGTGTAGTTTGTATCCCGACTTGAATCATTTTCTGATGGCGTCGTTCCGCGGCCCGCGTGTTCATGTCCCTGTTTTAAATGAAGTCTGTATTTTGAGTGAAAAATTAGTTACTGTCTATCATTTTGGTTTAAAACGATACATTTTCTAGCCATTCTATGATCTTTAAGGTTATAAATTGTTCATTCCTTAAGTATATAAATATATTTTTGATAGACAGTAAGGAAAATGTATGCATTGATAAAAAAATACCTTTGACGTACTATCATATATCATACAATAAAAATCTCATCGAAGAATACGTATAATTTTTCTAAATCTTCAAATACTTTCGTATTGAAAAATAATTTAGCTTTTGCATTTGTTTTGGATTTTCAAATCAGCTATCCTTTCGTCACTTCCGTTTTACGCATTGTCAGTGCGTAAAATTTTTTTCCCATTGTCCCATGCATGTGTTTAAACCACGAAGGAATAATAAGGAGACCCAGCTGCCATGGGAAGCCTTTCGAAACTGCCCTGGCCGACCGAAGGAACCTAGTGGAGCCTCTGCAAAGTACCCGTAACGACCCGCACAGGACGGCCCTGTACTCTAATTGCTCCACTGTAGAATGAATAGCCAGATTGTAAGTACTATTTCCTCATTTTTGAGTATTTATAAACATTTTGAATTATTTATAATAAATCTGAATTTTAATAATCAATTTTACTAGTATTGTTTAAGATTTTTTCCATTTGTCTGATAGATTACTGAGACAATTCTCAAACATAAACCGTCCACTTGAACTCCGAATGGGGTAGCGCACTACCCCGGTGGATAGTTCTGGGCTTAAATATGAGATAGCCCTATTTTCTTGAATACTAGTCGTTCTATTCAAACGAATCCTCGGCTTATCTACGTCTACGCTGGCGGACCGAAGGAACCGAATAGAGCCTCTAGAAAGTATCCGTAAAGACCCCATTGGGTCCTCATTTGGTTCCTTTTTAAAAAACTTAAAAAAAAACAGCAAAATCAACTTTTAAATTGTTAAAATTCGGATTCTACGTTAAAAGTCCCTATAGAAGGTCATGGGATAATCGAAATAGTTTTTTTTTCAACGGAAAAAAGTTTTTAAAAAAAGACGTATAACGCCTGTTGACTGCTACACTTTAAACGCATCATTTGTAAGTAGCAGTCAACAGACGTTATAAATCTTATGTATTTTTAAAACTTTGTACCGCTGCAAAAAATGTATTGCGATTACTCCGTGAGTTTCCAATAGAAAATTTAACGTGGAATCCGAATTTCAATAGTTTAAAAGTTGATCTTGCGTTTTTTCAAGGATTTGAAAAGGAACCGAATGGGTTCTTTATGGGTACTTTGTAGAGACTCTATTCGGTTCCTTCGCTCTGCCAAGGTATCTTTACCAAGGCGCGCTATAGTTGACGTACATCCTTGACTTAGTACCGGCTAGTTTCCAGTAGGTGGCTAACTGTAAAAGTCAGACACAAGTGAAATAATTTGCACCGTCTACAACTGGAGGTTCAGTAAACGCCTTTGCAGAGTTCGCACTTCGGCTAGTAAGTCGTAAAACTAGGGAATTTTATTGTTAGGTATATAAAACCTTGATAGTTTAATACTATTTTGCGGAAGTTTGAAATTCAAAATATGTTATTATTTTCGAAACGCATAAGAATACTACATTTTTTAATGGATTCAAATAGATAGAAATCAAAATGATATATCGTTGTGGGATGCTAAGTGTGCATTTGGGAATGATTGAATATCTCTATATTTTTCTGTTCAAACCTTTATATCTTTTTGAATCTGTTTACTTCCAACAGGGGATAGAATTCTTTGTTTTCCACAGGAATCCGAAGGAAATTATGCGACATTTTTCGATATTTTCGAATTATTTCTATACATTCAAAATAATTTGGCTAAAAACTACGCTGAAAAAAAGTACAAAGTACAAAGTACCTGTGAAGACCCCATTGAGTCCCCATTCGGTTCCTTTTTAAAAAACTAAAAAAAAAAACAGCAAATTCAACTTTTAAACTGTTGAAATTTGGATTCTACGTTAAAATTTGCATTAGAAACTCACGGAGTAATCGCAATACTTTGTCTTGCAGCGTTACAAATTTAAAAAAATGAAATACCTGTCATTTACATGGGCCGAAGGCGCTTTCAAGTGCATCTTCTTTTAACAGTAGTTAATAAGCGTTCCGTCGGTAACTTTAAGATATTTTTCTGAATGCTAGCGCCACGCAGTGGAAACCTCAGACAACGCTGCGATGCAAGTTAGAGAGAACTTTATTTTTAAACTTCGCGCGCAACATACTACTTGAGCTATTATGGATGCGCTTGAAGTCATCTTCAGCAGAAGTTAATTACATTTTTCTACATTTTTAACGCTGCAAAAACAAATATTGCGATTACTCCACGAGTTTCTAATATAAAATTTAACGTAGAATCCGAATTTTAAGAGCCTAAAAGTTGACCTTGCTGTTTTTTTGAGTCTTTTAAAAAGGAACCGAATGGAGACCCAATGGGGTCTTTACAGGTACTTTGTAGAGGCTACATTCGGTTCCCTCGGTCCGCCAGGGAAACACGTATAAAAAAATTGCGAAAAGTTATCTCGCAATCATAATACCTATATTTATAATTTAAACGTATGATATAAATTTGTCAGTCTTTGTAAGGACAGAATGCTTTGCATTCCACAGCGATTCGAACGAAATTATGGGGCATTTTTCGATATTTTTTCATTATTTCTACACATTGAAAATAATTTCGCTGAAGTCTACGCTGAAAAAAAGTAATAAAGGAAAATTAAAATAACAAAAATTAAAGTACCGAGATATAATGGAGTTTTGACGAAACATAATTTTGACATTTTGCCTCCAATATTTTTATATAATTTGATACCGATTTCATTAATTAACATTATTATTAATATTCTGGGTTAAGACCGTCACAGTCTCTGACGCTTGGGTGATCCCGATGCGTCCCCTTATAAGCCTCAAGCATGGACCCAAAGCCTTCTCTATAAGGAGAGGACCGCAGCCACGCTGTTGACTGGTTTTCAAACTAATTGATATATTAACGGCCTATGAGTGTTACACGTTTCGCCGAAATCGCATGGCAGTGACAGAGAATATGAGTAGAAGTATAATTATCCATTCCGCACAAATGGCGGAGGGTACTTTCTTCAAGCCCTATCTTTTTTCTGTTACACCAAAGGTTTCCATATGCTATAAACATTTCTGTTAGGACTTTAACGTTATTTCCTCCCGAACTTGAGTATTTCCTTCGCTCTATGAGAGTTTAGCTTTAAGCCCAAGAGTGTTTTAGCCTGTCTTCAGCCAGAGACCAATCCCCACTCATTCTAATGTTCCTCGATCAGCCAACTGTGAATATCTTCAGTGACTAGCCTACAGGAAATGCCTTATTGCCCCTGATGCCACTGTGTCCAGGGATCCAGAGCAGAGTGACTCGGTTTTCTGTCGCTAGCTTATTCAGTGCCTCAAAGCACTTCCATACTAGTAGCAAGGTGGTCGTTGTTCCATTCAGGACCATGATAGCAGCCCTGCTGTCTGAGCAGATGCGAATGTTTCTTTTATTGACATACTCCATTGAATGTCCATTCCGTTCCTTCTACGATATACACCTGCTCCAGCGTTCTTCTTGTTCCTGGAGCCATCTGTAAACCAGCTGTCTCCATCACTGGGCAGGTGTGCCTCACCGTTAGCCCATTTCTCTTTCGTGGATAGACTAACTCGGTACTTCTTGTCGAAAAGGTAGCGACGAGTGGACATTTTGTCCCTGAGCATGCTTATAACTGTCGAAATGCTGCTATCGTTTACCATATTTAATCTCCAGGCCGCCTTCGCAGCCATTGCCTTTATGACGAGATGGAGGGGCTCCAAACCTATTAGTACCCACAGGGCCACCGTGGGTGTCGACTTCGAGGCACCAGTGATACCTTTCAGAATCAATCCCCTGATCCTTTCCAGTTAGGACTTCACAGTAGACAGTTCGACCCTGCTCCATTAGACGACTGCCGCATAGGTTAGTCTGGGTCGCAGGATCGCTGTGTTGTGCCACATAAGTGTCTACGGTTTCAAGCCCCAGCTTTTCCCTATGACTCGGATTGACTGACAGTGCAGTCCTCTTACACCATGAATCCACTATTCTTAGTGCTTGCTGCATTACTCCGAAGAGCGCATCCAGATGCTGAGCGCGCACGATAACCAGTATATCATCCGCATAGCCTATAACGTGGTGGCCCTGAATCTTGAGTAGATGGAGCAGTTCGTCCACTACCAGGCACCACAGCGATCATGTCCACCTTGATCACCTCTCCAGAGGTGTATTTAAAGGCTCCTTCGATGTCCGTGAAGGTTCCAATCGCGAGGTCTGACTGATTCAGTTGTCCTTCAGTTAGACTAACTGCTGTGCTTAGGGCCGTCTCAGTTTAGTGACCAGCACTATAAGCGTGTTGTTGCTTGTGAAGCGGACTACTTGACAAGACCTTATCGCGGATATATCTGTGCACGAGTCTTTTCACTGTTTTTAGTTGGATTGGCTAATGGCTCGGAAATCCTTGGGTGAAGTATAACCGATCCTGCCTGCTTTCGGAATAAAGACTACTCTCGCACTACACCATGCCGCCAGAACATAACCCAACATCACATTAGCCCCAGTAAGTCTCACAATCGGCCCAATGATGATCTCACAAGCCCTCTGTAATGTGCCTTGAGCAGGTTATTCAAGGTATCCCCCTTAGACTCTGAGTTTCCCCTTCCGGGAAATTTTAGAATCCCGAGAACAGCATCCGGATTTCGAGAAAGCAGCTTATCCAGGCTGGCCGCCTCTGCTCCTTTCTCGATATCACTGCAAAAGTTGGTCAAGCTTTCATGCTTTGCATTACGTATTGCACTCCGATACTCACCCCTCATCGATGTAAATGAAGTCCACAATTCCTTCATTTTTCCAGAACTAGCATGTCTGAACGTTTCTCTAGTTTCCCTGCGAAGCTCTTACAGTTTACATTCCACCAGTGGAATGACTTTTGAAGGTCGAAAATTACTTTCATAATTAGATTTGATGGCTTCCCTGCAAATCTCGGCCGCTATCTCCAGGGTATCTACGTCTCTAATTGACCTGGGCGCCTCTGAAAGTGCACTTCTTAGTTCTATGAAAAAACTATCCCAGTCCGTTCATTTTGGATTTCTGAAACATTTAGGGCCCATGGGTACAGCGGATTCTAACACGAACCTTCTTCAAAATAAAATTGACACACAATTAAAAATAACCATTTCTGACGAAAAACACTGATTTAATCCAAACATTCATGGTAACTTAATCAAATTCTGATACCGTACTTCATTTACTATTATGTATTATGTTAAACAAATAATTATTTTATCTTAGCTTCAATAAATAAGTTCGTATATTCATGTATTTAAGAATCAAGATAGTATAAATGATAAATCATGATCCATGGGTAAATACGTGAGACAAAGATTTGATCTATTATTTGAAGATTTGAATCTTGCCGTCTTGGGCCGTGGTTCGGCCGTAGAGCAGCAGGGAGAACAAGGATTTGTCTTTCTCACAATTGAAATGAAGGTTTGAGTGTTTAAGACAGGAGCCGAGGCAGCGACAAGTACACTTACCTGGTGTAATGGCTACCGTAAATAGCAAGGCGGTTTCTCCAGGGCGAGGCTCTTCCATTGCACCATGGTGGACTTGACCCTTGCGAATATTCCTAATGTGGATATCTCGGACATATAATTTGTGTTAGTCGGGACTGCGTACGCTCTGTCCTGGGTCAAAATATATCTGTGGGAGTATCAAAATTGCCACCTCACAGGATATTCCAATGAGTTATCCCTGGAATAACAGGTGATATAAATGAGATCAAATCGAATATCCCGGGATATCCTATTTCTGTGTGGGATGTATAACAATGTTCTATATTTGATACATAACAGTTCTAGAACTGCTATAGAATGTTAAAGAACTGTTATAAAATCGTTATAGAATTGTTATAGATTTGTCCTAGATTTTTTACAACGCAGAGTGTCAAAATGCTATAACTGTTCTAGACATGTTACAGATCGATTGTTACAGCGTTCTAGATCCGTTAAAGGTTTTTTATACAACATTTGTGATTGAGTTCTATAATTGTTCTAGAAATTTTACAGATCGATTGTCACAGCGTTCCAGACCTACTTCAAGTTTGTTACACAACATGTGTAATTGGGTTCTAGAATTGTTCTAGAAATGTTACGGATCGGTTGTCAAAGCGTTATAGATATGTTACAGAATTTTTATATTACACTGATAACCGAGCTCTAAAATTGTTTGAGAAATGTTACAGATCGTGAGTCACAGCGTTCTAGAACTGTTACAGAATTTTTCTAACCTATGGGGGATGACATAGTTGCTCGCATATTCGTAACCTGTTATTAACCTCTTTTAGAACACATTCTTTTGTGGTCTAGAACAGTTACAGATCTATTCTGTAACCATGTTTGCTGGATTTGTTACGATATTATACAGCATCTCCGAATTCAGTTTTTTTAATTTTCATTTTTGTGGGAAAAAAGCCGGGGGAACTGTATCTGATTCACTACAGGACGAATATCACATGCCCTTAAGAAATAAACAATTTATAACCTTAAAGACCATAGAAAGGCTAGAAAATGTATCGTTTTAAACAAAAATTATTGAAAGTAACCAATTTTTCACTCAAAATACATCAGACAAAAAACAAGGACGGAAGGACAAAAATCGAGAAAGAAGGAAATATCCTTCCAAAGAAGGACGTTTAGTTACCCTGGACAGAGCCAACTTGTCACTTTTTATGTACATGTCATAACGTAACGCAAGCCAATGTCTCGTTCCTATTGCCAAATGCACTGAGTAAGCGCATCGTAACGTAACGAACCAGGGAGGGGAAGGAATGAGTCAGAAATGGGTAGAAATGTGTACCAGGGATAGGACGGTATGTACACCAAGGAGGTAAAAGCATATACACCAGGAAGGGGAAGAAATTTCTTCGAAGGAAAAGTATCAAGCGAAAGAATCTTTCATGGCCTAATGTGCACAAAAGCAAAAAAAATTAGAAAAATTACAGAATGACATTACCGTACTAAACAACCCACCCAACTAGTTTATCACTTCTCCATCCGGTTCAAATGAGAGATCATTAATAGCAACCTCTTTAGGGGGCGTATACGGAAACCTACTAACAAGAAATCCAAAAAGAGAAGAGCGGCCTTCAGAAAGGCGAGGACACTCGAAGAGAAGGTGGGACAGGTCTCTCAGCTCAGGCTCGCAATCGCAGTCAACAGGGAGATTCAAATCCATCCTACGGAAATAGGAGCCAGTACATATATGGGAGGGTCCTAGGTCTAGTTACCAAGTTAATAAAACGTTTCGGAACATGGAAGCCTCTTTATAAGCCACAACTCATCACCAATATGCAAGCCGGCCCTAATTCTGAAATACAACAAGGACGCAGCTTTAGACAATCCATCAGCACGCTCGTTACCAACAATGCCAACATGAGCCGGAATCCAACACAAGCCAACTATCAAACCGCGAGAGCACGCCCGAAAAAGTAGGGGCCTAATGTTACGGACCAGTTCTAGATCCTGGGGGTCAGAGAAGCGGTTTCCAATTGAATTAATCGCCGAACATGGAGTCCGAAAAATGACACAAGGAGAGATATTCCTATTCAGAATATATTTCAGTGCATGAAAAATCGCATAATGTTCCGCAGACTTGATAGAGGAGCACTCCCCTAGCGGACCGAGTGAACGGAAAGTATATTCTACAGAGTATCCTCATAGTATCCACATAGTATTCCTTCCGCATCGTGCAACAAAAACTAAAAAAGAACTAGCAAGGTCAACTTTTAAATGGGTGAAAACTATTGCGATTACTTTGTGGACATCAAAGTATGCGGGTCTGAGAGATCTACCGCAACTCATCAACAACCCTCAAATTGAGTTAAAGGAAGAAACCAGGGCAGACCTGTCAGCCCTGCATCTGAATTTCCTACATTTCCTACACTTCCTAAGTCTCCCCTTATCCTTGTTATATTTTTCAGCAAATAATTGAAGTTTCGGATTATTGGATTGTTCCTCCAACTAAAATTCCTCAGAAGAAAACGATCAGGAGCAAGGGTAAGTTCATTCGCCTCAGTCTAGAATACAAAGATAGAAGTAGAACTGATGCAGCCCAATAAAACGCGAAGTGTCAGGTACTGAAGCCGTTCGAGAATACTCAGAGCACCCTCACAGAACCCACTGAGTCCCCCTTCAGTTCCTTTTTTAAAAACTCAATAAAACAGCAATATCAACTTTTAAATTGTTGAAATTTCGGTTACTTCGGTTCTCCAGGGCGATTTGACCGATATTTCCTCTCCCGATCTTACGATCCCGGTGTCCATATGGCTCCATCACGTCCAAGTCAAGGTCAAATGAAGGTCAAACACCTTAATTCGATTGATGAAATTTTTTTTACCCCGGATTCGGAAAGAGCGGCAAGTTTTACGTCCGAATACGCCTGTACTTTTTTGTCGAACCGACCTCTCAAGCTCGTTTGGACGTCATCTAGAGGTCAAATCCTTCTTTTAATCTCTCGGCTGATGTCTTAGCTATGAACGGGTCTTTAACCAGTGGACCTTTACATTTTTGGGGTCGCTTTTCACGATCATGGTATCCATATGACCCCATAACGTCTAGATCAAGGTCAAATAAAAGTCAAACTCCGTTAATCGGACGACATAATTTTTATGACACCCCTGATTCTGTTTGTGTGCGTCTATTCGTGTATGTGGGTACAGTGTGTAGACTCGTGTTCATCTGGGCGTTTATGTAGGTGCTGTGTGTTTCTGTGCGTGCCTATCTATGTCTATGTGTATATGTATGTGCTGCATGTGTCTGCAAATAGATCTGTGTTAACTTACGTGGGGCAGTTTGTATGTGTGCGTGTGTGTCTATTTGCGTATAGAGGTACAATCTGAGTGTTTGCATGTATCCGTGTATGCCTATGTCAGCCTGTGTGTGTATGCATCTGTGCTGATTCCGGTCATTAAATAAAATGTGTCTCTTTTCAAGTGAAATCTTTTACCCTGCTCCTCACTGAAGTCCCGCAGATTTTCAGAAAAGTAATCACTGTGGGAATAGCGGAAATGGATCTTTAAATGCATTAAGCATCCCATATTTCGGTAGTTTTCTAACAGTCTGTCGGCAATATTCTTGTAATCAGAATCTTTGTTATTTCCCAAGAATTTCTTTTAATTTCTTTGAAGCTACTCCAAGCTGCTCTCTCATTAGTTATCATTCTCATTTCGAACACATCATCATTCATCAGTTTCCTAATTTGGGAGCCATCCAAAACACCTTCATTGATTTTCATTTCAGAAATATTGGAAAATTTCCCAAATATATACATAAAAGCATCGCTTTCTGGTACCCTCATTGCTTTGATAAGCTGTTTACATAAGCCGAGTTTGATATGTAATGGTGGAAGGATGGCTTTATGACTAGGAATGAGACTATCTTGTAATATGTTCATAGATCATGGAGTTAATTCTTGCCCGAGTGGCCAGTCCTTTTTCACATAATGTTGTTCTCGGGCACGACTGACCCACTCAAAAATAAAACATGGATACTTTGTGTTTCCGCTTTGCTGACCTAATAAAATACTGGTTATTTTCAAATCTCCAACTAATTGCCACTTGTGACTATCATACTTCAATTCTTCGAGTAGAAAATGGACGTTATTGTATTGCTCTTACAAGATCACTGAATAACCAACCGTTATAGAGGCATATATGTTTCCATTCTGAAGTAAGACAGCTTTCAAACTCTTCACTGATAAATCATTAAATAGTCGCCAGTCACTAGCTACATATTAAACACTTTTATACTCATTTATCAGTCCTTTAACATCATTGCAATAAACAAAAACTCTTTGCTTTAGAGAAGAATTTCCGGAATAGGCGATCTTGATCACGATAAAAACTCACTCAAGTACCCGGAGCTACAAAATTCTTCTCTTTTAATCTAAAAGGTACGAGTTCGGAAATTTCTTTCGAAAGTCCTGCCTGTCGAACCAAGTCACTTAGCTCGTCTTTAGTCAAACCATGAGAATTTCCGGGCTGACCATCTTCTGATTTTTGCGATTAATTTAGCACGTCATTTTGCTGATCTTCGAATTCATTAAATGACATTCTTCTATCTGTATCATCAATTTCTGTTTCAAAAGAGACTTCGTCAGTAAATATATGATGTTCACTTTCCACCTGTTCAATGCTGATTAAAACAGCATGAGTCACCGATTGAACAGATGCATATAATATAGTAGAATTATTCTTTCTATTGTACCCAAATGTTTAGGTCAAGCAGAAATAGCAATCAGTTTTATGCTTGTTTGGCTCTCGCCAGATCGTAGCAGAAACAAATATCTGTTTCTTCTTTTCCCTGATTTGCAGGGAGCAAGTGACGCATAATATTTTTGGAGTCCAAAAATTTTCCATTCCACTGGTATCTATATTGAAACATTTTTTGTAATGTGCTTTCAATTATCTGCAAATTGCCTCCCCTAATTCGTGATGATATATTTCCCACAAACAACGCAAAAGTTGTTTAATCGATGGTAACAAGGGTTTGTTGATGAACTTGAGCTGCGGTCGCATGATAACGATGATTGCGGGCCCGCTTGCTCACCCTGACAAATCGCCAATACTGGGTTTCCGAGTCCTTGTATTGTACGGCTACTTTTCTTATGCCTGCTATGAAGACTTGAACGCCTTCACCCAGGGACTTCGCCGGTGACGCGCTGCCCACCGTTACGACGTGGAGGGGCCCTGGGAGCAAGCACAAAAAATGTCGATTCATGATGTCCCTTCTTATAGCATATTATGTAAGTAATAAGTCTTGGCCTCTGTTTGACCTGGCGAATGACCCTGTTGGTCAAATCTAAGGTCATCCTTTACAACTCATTCAATTTCTCATCTTAAACTCTGAACCTATCATTTCACGAAATCACATCCACCGGGATCGTGACCAGCGACCCCAAAAACATAAAATTCCAATGGTTCGAGACTCGTTCATAGCTAACACATCAGCTGAAAGATAAAAAGAAGGATTTGACCTCTAAATGACCTCCAAATGATTTTCAGAGGTCGCTTTGACCAACAGGTCAAGGCGTATTAGGACCTAAAATTTTCCGCTCTTTCAGAATCCAGGGTAAAAAAATTGCATTAATCGAATTAAGGTGTTTGACTTTTATTTGACCTTGACCTAGACGTGATGGGGTCATATGGACACCGGGATCGTGATCAGCGGCCCCAAAAACGTAAAGGTTCACTGGTTCGAGACCCGTTCCTAGCTAAGAAATCAGTCAAGAGATTAAAAGAAAGATTTGACCTCTAGATGACCTGCAAGCGATCTTTAGAGGTCGGTTCGATAAACAGGTCAAAACGATTTGAGACGTAACATTTTCCGCTCTTACAGAATCCGGGGTCAAAAATTAGCAACTATCGAATTAAGGTGTTTGACCTTCATTTGAGCTTGATCTAGACGTGATAGGGTCATATGGACACCGGGATCGTGATTAGCGACCCCAAAAACATAAAGGTAAACTAGGCTGAAAGATACTCCATAGGATTCATTTCTAGCTACTTTGTTGGTTTATGGAACTTTATTTTTCACTCTTATTTTTTGTTTTTTAAGCTAAATAACGTTTATACTCAATGCATACTCAATGTAATAAAATTCTGCGTCTAATACATTCAAATTGGTGGCAAAATGTCAACCTTATAAAAAATACTGCAAAAAAACTTCAAATTTCGATGTTTTCTAAAAATTGGAATAACTCTCAAAATAATTAAATTTTTTAAGTTTATATTATTATTATTATTATTCACATTTAGTAAAACAAGGTGAGTAATAATTTAGAAAATGTGAGTGTGTATACCTGTTTGCAATGTTGCTACTTTGTCGTTTCAAGCATGACCTCAGGGCAAAATCTAAGGAAAAAATTCTGAAAATATTTTTTTATCATTTTGACAAATACTGTACAAAATTCCGTTTAAAATAACCCTGAAGTCTACCAAAGTTTTAATTATTTTTCGAGTTATTACAATTTTTTATATTGATATTTCTTATACTATTCAATATTACCAACTGTTAATAACACAGCCACACAAAAAAAATAAGTGTGCGGATCTGGTAACAAGACACACGTATTCCTATGTATTTTGGTGCGCTGAATTCAAATTCGGTATCAAAAATCACTTATCACGTGATGGTTGAGCCATAACCTCAAAAAATGACGAAAAATTGCGCACTGAGGCAAATAAATTTCAAAATAATGCCAGTGATGCAAATTTTCACTGTAAAAACATGTCGACAACTGTGAAGGATCAACCCTTTCCTGATATCAACTTATTTAACATAACTTTACCCAACAGAACCTGACCTCACCTAACCTGAATTAACTAACCTAGAAATAAATCTAACCTAGTCTAACCTAACCTCAGGAAACACAATTAAACTGATTGTGTTGTCCCGTTTTGTTTGCGGTACCGTTTCATTCAGCTTCGGCTTGACCTACATAGAGGTTTAACCTATCCTAACCTAACAAAACCTGACCTAACCTAACCGATTACGCTGGCAACCCTGTTCTTGCGTACCTTCATATTTTGACATTAATAGCAGTAAATGTCTGGAGCTTCGTAACCGCTTGTTGCTAGCATTATTCGCCTATGTCTGTAACCAGGGCAGACATAGGTAAAAAGTGTGTTGCGTTGCAAGGAAAAACCCCAGTATCGGCGTCTGGTCAGGGTGGGAAAGCGGGCTCTCCGACGTCGTCATCATACAACCGTAGCTCTTCATCAATGGATCACTTGGTTCGTATAGAGTCTCATGCTATAAGGAAAAAACTGCGAGCATTTCTCAATCGCATGCCTCCAAAAGAGCTCAGATTCATTCTGTTACATTTGCAGTAAATATGAAGTGAGCAGTTTGCGAAAATCAATCGACGAGGAAGTGAAAAGTCTTTACGAAAAATGTTTTGACCGTAAATTGCTGCACCAAGAAACAAGAGGGGTTCCTCAAGTCATTTGCAATTCCTGCAGATTTATGCAGTATTGTCTAAAAAATTCAAACAACGAAAAGCACCGCAAGTACTTTACACCAACCACATGGAAAAACCCGTTATTGCGAAGGACTGCTACTTTTGCATGAATTCCGGCAAAGGGTTCAACGCCAAAAATAAAAATAACATTTCGTAC
>NC_046662.1:114663270-114674186 GCF_010883055.1 Belonocnema kinseyi | reverse complement strand
CTTTATATGCCTGTGGAATAGCAGAGCTCGAGCAAATCATTACAGCAAAAAACATTGGCCTTTAAGAGATTCATTCAAACCTGGTTCTCATAATATCATCAATCGTGAGCCACATGACGAAAATTGAAATGGACGCTTGGGAAAGTTTTAAAGCAGTAAACGCAAATTTCCTCGCTAACAAGAAAAATCCAGACTACGAGAATATTGTTGCGAAAATGATAAGAAACTACAAAAAGTTAGGCTGCTTGATGAATTTAAAACTTCACTTTCTAGATTCCCATCTGGATAAGTTTCCAGAAAATGTTGGTGATTTCAGCGAAGAACAAGGGGAAAGTTTTCATCAAGACATAAAAGTGATGGAACAACGATATCAGGGTAGATGGGACGAGGTCATTATGGCTAAGTTTTGCTGGATGTTGAAAAGGGAAACGAATGTAGGTCTTAAACGTAAGCGTAACCCTTTGCAACGTTCCTTCGAAGAAAAAAGGACACGTTATAGCAGGCAGAAAATAGACTGAAGTAGGTCTATAAATCAATTTGATTACGATAAAAAGCAAGATAAAATGTAAACACGAAAGATAGTATAAATATATCCCTTAAGTTTAAGAAAAGCAGAGAGAAAAAAATTTTGAATAAAACTCTTATTCATTTGCATGTTTAACTTACAGTTCTACATTTTAATTGATACAAACATTGTCAGGTTAAGTGAAATGGGGTCAGTTCTACTTGCAGTTCTAAGTTTCTTCAAATGAGTAATGTGCGTCTAAATTTTTAACCACCTGTAATACAATGAAATGAATTTCATTGTGCTACAACGGGAACACTTAAGTTAAGTTGTGTTGCGTTAAGCAAAATTTTGATAGGTTCTGTTAAGTTAGATTT
This sequence comes from Belonocnema kinseyi, assembly GCF_010883055.1. Classification (NCBI taxonomy): domain Eukaryota; kingdom Metazoa; phylum Arthropoda; class Insecta; order Hymenoptera; family Cynipidae; genus Belonocnema; species Belonocnema kinseyi. The sequence continues at coordinate 114,673,304 of NC_046662.1, read as the reverse complement.
ATTTGTAGATTAAGATCGAGTTAACCTATTAAATATAGCACACATTTAAGACTGAGAACCGTACGTTTACATAGCCACACGTGTGGTTGAATTTCATTCAGCTGGGTAAAGTTAGGTCAGGTTTTGTTTGGTTAGGATAGGTTAAACCTCTATTCAGATTAAGCCGAAGCTGAATGAAACGGTACCACAAACACAACGGGACAACACAATGAGTTTAATTGTGTTACGTGAAGTTAAGTTAGGTTTGGTTAGGTTAGGTCAGGTTTTTTTAGGTTAGGATAGGTTTGACCTCTTTGCAGGTTAAGCCCAAGCTGATTCAAACGGTACCGCAAACACAACGGGACAACACAATCAGTTTAATTGTGTTTTGTGAGATTAGGTTATTCTAGGTTAGATTTATTTCTAGGTTAGGCTCGAGTTGACCCATTCGATGTAGCACACATTTGCTACTGGGAATATATGCTTCCAGAGCTTTACGTGTAGTTCAATAAATTTCTATTAATTCAGGTTAGGTGAGGTCAGGTTCTGTTGGGTAAAGTTATGTTAAATAAGTTAAATAAGTTGTTATGTTAACAGTTGTCGACATATTTTTGAAGTGAAAATTTGCATCACTGGCATTATTTTGAAATTTATTTGCGTCAGTGCGTGATTTTTCATCATTTTTTGAGGTTATGACTCAACCATGACGTGATGGGTGATTTTTGATACCGAATTTGAATTCAGCGCTCCAAAATCTATAGGAATACGTGTGTCTTGTTAGCAGATCCGCACACCTTTCTTTTGTGTGGCTGTGTTGTCGAAAAAAATCGCTCGAGAACTTAAGATCAGTTGTATTATTAATCCAAAAAATTTGTGAAAACATGTACTTTAATATTAAGAAAGATGAATATAAAGATAAGGAAGATGAGTAGTTTGAAAACAGTTTGAATTGTGTTGATATTTTTCTACTGTTTATTCTACTATTGTAAATAATGAATTTGAGAAATAATTGTAATTGTTACAAATTTTTAACATTTATTGGTAATATTATTTAACTGGTAATAATAGTAATAATGATATTTTTTAACAATAGTAATCAGCTTATAATATAATTTTTTATTGTTTCCCTGTCGGACCAATGAAACCAAATGGAGCCTCTATAAAGTACCATTAAAGACCAAATTCGGTTCATTTTTAAAATAGTTTAAAAAAAAACAGCAAAATTAACTTTTAAATTGTTGCAATACGGATTCTATGTTAAAACTTGCAATTCGAAACTTACGGATTCATCGTAATAATTTTTCTTGCAGCGTTAAAAACTTAAAAAAAAAACGTTTCATTTACATGGGCCGGACGCGACTTCAAGTGCATCTTCTTTTAGCAGCAGTTAATAAGCGTTCCGTGGGTAACTTTAAGAATTTTGTCTGGATGCTAGCGCCACGCAGTGGAAACCTCAGTTAACAACGCTGCGAAGGAAATGAGAGACAATTTTATGTTTAAACGTCGCGCGCACCATACTACTTGAGCTATTATGGATGCTCTTGAAGTCACCTTCAGCAGAAGTTGTTGACATTTTAAAAAAATTTTAACACTGCAAAAAAAGTATTGCGATTACTCCGTGAGCTTCTAATAGAAAATTTAACGTAGAATCAGAAGTCCGGCAGGGTTCATGTAGACATTTCCGCTCTCTAGAAAGATATATATTTATATGTAATTTATTTATGATCAGAGTTTTAAAATACTGGGAATTCACATCTGTTCGTAGCAAAATTTAAGTTTGCGTTATTTTAGTAATGTTTGTCAATTTAAAAAAGTAATTTTTACTTTATCTACAGTTGCGGGGCATATGAGTGAAAATAATTATCGTTTTTATTTTAGGACAGGGTATTTTGGTAAAAAAATAAAATTTCCCTTGGGACAAGAAATTTTTCACATAAAACGCGAGTTTTTAAAAGAATTAAAACAAGTCCCAAGTCAGAAATCGTCACAATTTAAAAGTTCCTTCTTCCGAAGTTTAAAAAAAGAGTGTTTCAAGTAGATTTTAGAGTAGAAATAGTATTTCGAAAAGGAAATATTTCTAAAAATTAAACTATTTCAGTAGAAAGTTAATCTATTTCAGGTGGAAAATTGACATTTTCTAGTTCGAAATTAAAAAACTTAAATGTAAATTTCTCTTTTTAAAAATCCCTTGTTTTTGGTTAAAAATTCAAGTATTCCCGTTAAATATTCATGATTTTATTACGACAAATGCAACTATTCTATTTTTATTTGAAATTTTATCATTTTTGGAAAAAATCCATCTTTTTGCTAAGCATAAAATTCAACTATTCCAGGTGAACGTTGATAATTTTATTCGATTAATTAGTTTGATTAAAAATTAATTTTTTCAATTGAAAATTTAAACGTTCAACTTTGAGTTTAAAGTTGAACTTTTCTAGTTCAAGATTTAGCAATTTAGATGTGAATTTATCTTTTCTAATTAAGTCCATGTAACGAGTATAACAGCTGATCAAGTCAGCCCTAAGGCCAATATTTTTCGACCAATATTGAAAAATAAAAGTTTAAATAACAGGAAAATTTTTTTAGAGAAATCTTAATAAATATTAAAGGACGCATTTTAGGCTTTACAGCAGAAGTTTGACTTCTAACTTTCTCTTTCAGTAATCATGCAATCTGTATTACCCACAGACCCCTTGAAGTTCGAAGTAGTCTACTTGCTGCGCTAGTGCTGCTTTGACACAGCTGATAAGTTTGTCAGACCAAAATTGGTTAAATGCGTTTCGAGTGCAAACATTAGTTTTTGCATTATTTTTGCACAATCTTCGTGAGCGATTTTTGTTGTATTGTCCCACTTTGATGAATATAAACCTCATAACGAGCCCATTGACAACATTGAAAATTGCTTGCAGTGTTTTACAGAACGGTCAGTATTTCTCCAAAATAGTAATTTAACCCTTGACGGTCCCACTTCGTAAGAATCCCGAAGCGGTCATAATGGGGCAAATTGAACCCAGCGAATTTGAATGGCTCTCAAGCGAAACGTATGAGTTTTTGGCTGCTGAAAGAATTCATGCATCAATTTCAAGTATTGGAACATCATTCATAATTATTCCCAAAATCCTCTTTTAATAATAATTATTGTGATAATATTTATTTAAAAAATTGAAAAATGACTCATTTTACTAAAATAATCATAATGTTGGTAATCATTAATATTTTAATCTTAAAATTTAACCACATACGCCTAAAATACTATAATTTATATAAAAAAATACTCTGGTGGTGTGAGTTTTAAAAAGGGTATTTATTTTGAACTATGAATCGAGGTTTTTTATGGAAAATCATCTCACAGGCGGAATGAGTAAACTACTTTGTTTATTTATCTATGAAAAATTTGTTCACATCCAACATTATTTTTGCAAATTGTTCTCTTTTTAAAGTAAATCATGATATAATTAAGATATTTTAAACTTTCGCCGATGCAAGCACTGCACATAAATATACGATGTAGATCACACATGGGGCGCTCGGATGAAGAGCAGAGATTTTCGACTTGTGGTCTTCTTGGCGCGTGCACAGTGCATATCTGGACCTTCTTTTTAACACCTTTCTTTCCATTCTTGAAAAATTGTTATTGTAAGAAGCAGCATTAGCATTCAGAATGATTGGAGTACCTAATTTGAGATCACTGTGTAATGTGATAATATTCGCACGCTCACGTAAATGAGGCTCGACGAAATGATAAACTAAGCTTTGTAGACACTCTACGGAAGAAACTTTTGCTTAGCCAGTGTTACTATTCTTGCACGTTAGTAATATTCTACTATTTACTGCTGCTTAGTCAAGCATTCCAAAAAAAATTCGCATTGGCTATCTATTTGTTTTGCGACTTGTAGAATAAGAGTGACAGAGCTGGTCGAATGCATCTGTGCCGCCTTTTGTACTTTTATAATGCAAGATTATTTTAGGTTTATTTCCTTTAATAGCTGTCGTACGCAGATAAGAGGACGCAACCAGAACAATCTTATTTTTTTAGGGGTGTGCCACAGAAGCCTTAGATTTTTAGCGTGGCAAAATTTAGTATCGGGAACTGATTTTGATGCAGTCATAGTCATTTTGTAAGGTTCTTCCGACATACGTTCAATAAGTGGATTTGACGTAAACCAATTGTCACATGTTATTTTCGACCTGTGCCAGGAATCGGTGCTGTAACTTCTTGAAAACAAATGTAGAGACACTGTCTGATTTGCCGGTAACGTGAGTTTTGCCCAAGTACGGAATAGCCAAATACTGTGAACATTTTTTTTCATTAATTACGAAAAAATTCATTCGGTCATGAACATGTATAGCACAAAAAATTATCAATAAACATTATCATGTATGAAGTTTCAGCATCATTCAACGTGATTATCTTGATACTATACTTGTCGGGTTTAGATTTTATGTACATTCTAAATGGACAGCGACCTCTGATTCCTAATAGCTGTTCGTCAATTGTACATTTGAAGTGTCGCTCATAATTCTTTGTGCAATTAGCAATCAAAACATTCCATATTTCTCGAATGGGAGAAAATTTATCCTGTGGATTTCTTTTGCTCGGGCTCTTTGTCATCAGCAATCATTTGAAAAATATGCTCTTCAATTTTATGATTTGTGTGATCCACTATAATCTTCAAATTTTCATCGGTCAACAGAACTTCCAAAAACTGCTGAATCTGTTGCAAATTAACTGCTTCGTTAATAGGTCCTGGAGTGAATTCGGCCTGCGTTCACTCAATCGAGCTGATAAAGAGAAAATAATTCAAATTATTTTTCATGTTAAAACTGCATAAATTATTATAATTAATAAAACTCTAAAGTATTAAAAGTACATATTTCACGTACAATGTTTAGTGTAAACTAAAGTTATCAGTATAAAACGGTCTAATGATGCGTTCGCCTCTGCGTACATATTTTGGAGCACACCTGCTGCGCCGAAAGTATGCGCAGCGTTTATAGGGCTCAGCTTACAATGAAATATTATTACTGTACGATAAGATAGTATTGTAGACTCACCCGATGTCCTGTCCGGAACGTCCTGTCCTCTCAACTAGGAAGGGGGACGCCCTCGTGCAGACGAGTCCAAAAGACGCGTCTGCAACGAGGCGTTTTCCCAATCAAAATCGTTTTCCGATAAATCACTGCGATCCTCAGTTTTTATCAAAAAAATTATAGCGAAAAAATGTTTACTTACTTCGTTTCAGAGCTTTTCAAATGAAATTATGTAATATTATCAATACACCAATAAAAATAACAAATTTACGTAACGATCACACTGGGAGAATACGAACCCAAGCTTCGAGGTGTCAACTTCGAACAAACACAGCTGACTGACAGCTGATCGAAGGTAGATGGCGTTACCTTGATCATTTTCAAATATTTTAATATCTGAAATTTCATTTGAAAAATAGCTGGATTCTAAAAGACCCACGGCGACCGTAAGGGTTAAAAAAACAACTTTTTTACAACTGTAATTATTTAGAACCAGAGACACATTCCTGCATGCCTTCTATTTAGCGTGCCAAATTTTTAACACGAAATCTTATTTCTTGTGTATGTAACATCCCAAAATTTCAGAGCGATAGCTCATTTCGTTTAGACGTAAGTTGAGCAAGAAAAATTGAGGACTAGGTTTGGTCACCTGACCCTCTCGTCACATGACAAAAACTGGCCTACCTGATTAGAACGCCATCTATTAGATTTATTTGAACTACAATACCCTCTGGGTGCTAAGGGTACCTATTCACAGAGGCCTTTTTTTAATTTAATGGTGGAATTAATACTTCTCATAGAAGAATTCGGACCTGGTCGTGGTGAGGAGGCCTAAGAAATCCCGCGGATAACAGCGACCTGGAACCCACAACGATGATGACCCTTATGGGTTACAGTTGATGTTTAGTAGGGTGGAAGTATCAGTGTGAATTCGACTAAGCAGCGAACATGGAGGAGCACACGGCTCCCAAAATAGCTCCGTAAGCTAAGAAGTGAACTACCGTGTCGAGGGCTGAAGGCCACCAGGGAATGGTAACTCAAACAGTGTCCTTGGATAACAAGTAACCTCTCAGCGTAAAAGTGCCATATCCTCACAAGCGGAACTATGTAGGGACGCACCTTGTTTTTGCCTAGCTACTCGTGGGAACAAAATCAATTCCGTAAATGAAAATAATCATACTAAAACGCATGAGCAAGTGACTTCAATGACACCTGCCTTAAACACTCCATCTTCTTCCGAGAAGATGGAAATCAGTGAAGGTGGTAAATCACCTTTGAGTCAGCAGGGGCCTGATGTGGTTCCTAGTACCTCGAGTGGTACTGCAGCCAGAAGGAAGTACCATCGCCAGCAACTTAAGTTGCAGCGCGAGGCAGCTCCTAAGCCAGAGACCACAAAACGGTCTCGGTCTGATGGCAGTACTCCAAAAGAGGACAGGGAAAGAAAGAGGGGTAAGGTCGGAGACCCAGGTGGCTCTCACAGTCTCGCCCTTCAAAGCCACCTGAAAATTGCCGTTGTTCCGGAGAGCTTCCCGCAATGATAGTTCAGCATGGAGCAAGACCCTGTCATACAGGCGACCTTCGAGAAAATGATCCCCGGAGTAAAACCTGGCGACATTATCCCCTGGTTTAAGGACTGTCGGTATTAGAGGGGTGTGCTGACCGTCGTCGGTGTTGATGAGATGTCCAGTCATGGTTCATCGAGGCAGTTGGCGGTTTGAGACTTTGGGAAGGTGCGAGAATCAAGATCATTGATTCCAAGGACCTTCCCAAGCCTGTCAAACTCATTGCTTGGATACAAGGCAGTTATAAAGAACCTGCATCCATTCTCAAGAGGATGAATATCCAGAATCCCACATTAAAGGTGGAGGACTGGACTATAATCGACATGAAGAGACACCAAATCAACCCAGTTGATCTTTATTGTGGACCCTTCAGTCGTCTAGTACGTAGAAAAGCTCGATTGCAAACCTTATCTGGGCCGCCATGGAAACAGTCGAAGGATGATGCTGCGCTATAATGAAAAGCGTCAAATCTTTATATTTGGATTTCATCCAAATAAATCTTCACCATTGTAAAGCTGCATCTGCTATTGTAAGCAGACGTGTTGCAGTGCAACAAACGAATTTTACACTAATACAGGAAGCTTGGTGCTACAAGGTGTAGGTGAGAGGCATAAGCCAGAAATACGGATCTATTGTTTACAATAGATCAGAGGAAAGCCCCGAACAGTCGTATATGTTAGAAGGGATATCGACTTAGTAAGCCTACCGAGGTTCAGTACTAGAGATTTGATAGCAATTAAACTAGAACATCAAAGAGGAGGAAAGCGACAACCTCTAGTGATTTGTTCAGCATAATGCCATTTGACTCTTTATTCCCGCTACCATCAGAGGAGCTAAGATGCTTAATGGACTATTGCAATTTGAAGGGATGGTCGATGGTCATTGGATATAATGCAAACGCGCACCATACGATATGGAGCAGTAAGAAAATCAACAGTAGAGGTGAGTACATTTTAGATGACCTTTTAACTACCGATTTGGCTGTATTAGATCGCGGATGTACACCAACCATTGTGACAGATAGATGTCAGGAGGTTATTGACAGAACTTTTTGCTTAGTGTCCATTAGCGAATCATTCGGTGATTGGCACGTACCGCTTGAGACAGCCCTATTAGATCACAGGCATATATGTTTTTCGCTGACAGTTGACTCATCTGATCCAACAGAAAGAGTGCAGGCGATGCATAGAGTTGATAGAAATCTGTAGATTCGCTTCAAATTTAGTTTCCGGGGACTTCACAAGGGCTTGCTGATCCAGGAGTTAATGACCTTTCTAAAATATTTTTTTATCCTAGACGTCACCAGTGCGCACGTACCGGAATGTTACGTCATTTCCGGATTTTTCGAGCAGTTTTAAATCGAAATGTGTGTCAATTGTTGTCAACAAAAAGAATATCGAAAAAAGTATTAAATAGCTTAAATATTGGCTGAAATGCAGAAAACATCCTTTAAAAGGGGAAAAAAGTTATTAAGTGTCAAGATTAGTTTTGAGGTGATGTTTTGCAGGTATTAATCTGTTCTTTTATTTATGAATACCTTTGATAATATTTATTTACATATTATATCAAGCATTGTCAACGGGTTGTCGAAATTCCCAAATTTTTTGATAAAAATAAAATGTATTTAATACTTTTTCTTGAGCACGCAAAACTATTATATTTCTTTATTATTATATAAGCGCTGTATATGAAAGAAGGATAATTCATTAGTATATGCGTTTCACCGGGATATCATTAAAAATTACTTAAAATTGTTTAAAGTTTAAAAATAGAACTAGAAAATTTAACATTATTTCATAATGTATGTATATGGATATTAAATATGTACTAAAAAAAGTTCTGAACTGGAAATCCTGAAAATAATAGAACTCGTGTGAATCCAGATAACAATCCTGCAACGCACAGTGCTCGCATGCGTGCGAGGCACGCTGTGCGAGACATAACGCACGCATGTGGTCATAACCTGCCGTGATGCTGTGATTGTCAGGTAGAATGCATGCGTAATGCATCTCATGTCGCCATTACGGCGTGCTTCACGTATGACTGCGTATGTCAGCCTGTCTGCGACGCACGCGTGCGTCCATCCTGCCGACAATTTATGATTAGTCCCATAATAATCATTTAATTCAATCCTAAATATATTCATAAATTGAAATATTTCATATTCCCTTATATGAAGAAAATAATAAAAATGTTTAGTATGCCTTTTCCCAAAAGAAATTGTGCAAAATTTCCCAATACTTTTTCTGGTTTTTTATATTTAAGTAATTTTTTTCTTAAATGACGTTGTTACTCAAATTATAATTTTTACTTACTCATTTTTCATAACTGCAATTTGTAATTTAATTGCATAAAATTTCGAAATACTGTTTAGAAATTTGTTGCAGTATTTGCTGAAATGGATTTTAATGTTTAATCGAATTTTTCTAACTTTAGGTACTAATTTATTAAATAAATGAATACATTTTTAATCTTTAATTTAATTTTGATCAATTTTATAATGATGTTCATACTTTTAAGTTGAGATAACAAGTTTAAAAATCGCGCTCAGTTTTAAAAAAAAGATGTTGTTAACAATGATGAAAACCCTCTCTGACCAACGCAGTCTCCTGCCATCAGCACGCGTCAGTCCGTGTTTTGAGTGCTCAAACTCAAAGTTTTGCCAATTTTACTTTCATGTTTTATTATAATATAGTTAAAGTGAATTGTTTGCCAGCGTTGACGCTTTGATTTTTTGTATACCAGTTGCTTAAATCAACGCAGTTTTGACGTCAATTGCGTCCAAACATAACCCTATTTTTTTCTTTTAATATCGTGCTTTTTTATTTTTAGAAATCTACTCAATCAAATAATAAATAATTTCCCTAATTTGCATGAATAATCGGTTGTTTAACATTAAGCATAAATTTAGAGCTCACATGTCACCGTCATGCATGTGACCTTCACGCATTTGAGCAACATGCGTCGCAATTGATTGCGCATATGTCTGACGGGGTGATGGCGCGGCGTGTGGGACAATCTGCACGCGTGCGAGTCAATACGCCATCATCGTGCGCGCACATTGTTATCTGGGAATATTCACTCCGATTTTTGAAGACGAATATTCAGTTGTATCATGGAGCCAAAGTATATCCGTGACACGAATATGTTATGCGCAAAAAACGTATTTTTGTATTTCTAAAAAGTATCTGAATTGATTTTAGGCAATTTAGTATATCTTTATTAGCTTTTTGGATTAAATGTACAAGATTACAGTCATAAAGCAAAATTAGAACTAACTGGACAACATAAGTTTTGCCCTACTTCATTAACGGTTGAGCAGCGGCAGTATACCCAGTAAGAACGAACGAATTTAATTTAATATATATGTACAGTCTGTCAAGTTAAAGCGTGGGTGGCTTTACTCGCAGTCGGTAAGGTGTATCGACATGATTTTGGTGTCAAAATATTAAGAAGAGCTCC
>NC_046662.1:114651879-114663170 GCF_010883055.1 Belonocnema kinseyi | reverse complement strand
AGGGAGCTCTTCTTAATATTTTGACACCAAAATCATGTCGATACACCTTACCGACTGCGAGTAAAGCCACCCACGCTTTAACTTGACAGACTGTATACACATATCGTAGAATTTCAACAGTTTTGAATGAATAATCAATCTATATTTGAAATATACCCGTAAAGACCCGATTGGCTCCCCATTCGGTTCCTTTTTAAAAAACTCGAATAAAAAGCAAAATCAACTTTTAAATTGTTGAAATTCGGATTCTACGTTAAAATTCCCTATAGAAGGTCACGGAATAATCTCAATATTTTTGTCGGCAACGGTAAAAATTTTACAAAAATATAAGACGCATAACGCCTGTTGACTGCTTTATCATTTTATCATTTTTTTAACTTTTTACCGTTGTAAAAAACTATTGTGATTATTCCTTGACCTACTATAGGGAATTTTAACGTAGAATCCGAATGTCAACAATTTAAAAGTTGCTTTTGCTGCTTTTTCGAGTTTTTGAAAAAGGAACTGGATGGGGACCCAAGGGGTCTTTACGGGTATTTTTGTAGAGGTTTCATTGGTTTTTTTCGGTCCGCCAGGGGATTGTGTCCCATTTCATTTCTAATTAATGTGGTCAAAATTTCAACTAAAAAGTGTATATATTTTAATAATGATTTGGACGATTAACATTGAAGTTAACTTAATAGTGTTGAATACAGTGAGGCAAACGCGAACATTGGGGACAATTTAATGCTCTCCAGCGAGTGAAGATTGGGAACAAAGCAATGCCATTGAATTGCTTCAGTTGACCTCGAAAGTTGGAGTCATTTGAATGCTATCTGCCGACTGGCAGTATTATGTTCATAAAACCAATGATATTGAATCGTATCAAAATTTGATGACAATTTAATACGTTCTGATGAGTAAAACGTTGGCGGTTACAATTCGAACTGTATATATTCTACTTAAAAATCATGTTTATTGCAGATTTATTTAAATAATTGTTAGCATCATAATAAAATAATAATTAAATAAAAATAAATACATTTTTTCACATAAAACGTTATAGTTTCTGCACAGTGGTACAATGTGTTCGAAAGATGGTCGTGTGTGCATCAAAAAGCTAGAGAATGAAGCCAGAAGTGTCCAATTGGCGGCGTGACCTTACTAAACCTATTTATTGCCGCGTAAAGTTTACAATTAAAAGAGAATTATATGAAATACGCCGAATTAAATGTTTCTTGTCATATTTCTGACTTAAGAGTAGTTGAAGAATAATTTGTTGATTAATGAAACAGAAGTGAAGTAAACGTTTCAGTTGCATTTGTGAATTGTAAAGAAGTGGAGAAATAATTATGTGTTTATGTTGAAACACCATGAACATTAATAATTTTATGAGAATTAATGTACATTTTTTCCTGATAATATTCCGAAAATAATTTTTCTTACTAATGATAAGTGTTGAGGGTCACGGATGGTAAGGTTATGTGTGTATACTTACAATTTGACAAGTTGCTCATTTTTTGGTTATTTTTCAGAAAGAGGGTAAATAAATAAAAAAAGGATTGTCTATAGACAAATGAAAAATATAAATGTTGACTGAAAAGAAATTGAAGAATAAATTGTTTATTTATACAAATGAAGCGAAGTGAAGGTTTTAATTGACTGCATTTGACGACTCTGCATGCGTGAATATTGAAGCCATTGCTTGAAAAAAATGTGTTCGTGTTTAAATGTCATAAATATTATTAATTGTCTTAGAAGGAATGTACATTTTTCCTGAAAATATTCGGAAAATAATTTTTCTTTGCATTACAGGTTTTGATGATGAAAAATGGTAAGGTTATGAGCGTAAATAAAAGTTGGGAGGGTGCTCAATGTTTTCGAGATTACAAGTACTATTATTGTCTTCGACAGTTATGTATGAGTAGATTGCGGTTTTGAAAGTAAATACTCTTACAAACACGATACTTACCTCAGCACTCTAATTATGATTAATTTTTAACAGTTGTCTTCGTTGTTCGTTATTTCTTTTTGGGCCTTTCAGCGAAAGGTTTATTTTCAATAAATACAGTTTGGCCTGCTGGCACCGGCAACGGAACAATCTAGCAGGTGCTGGCAACGGAAAAATGTTGTCGGTGCCGGCAACATTACTGGTTGCTGGCTTTTTTTCTTCAGGTGTGAAGTTCCGAAAAGCATGTAGTGACGTATTTTTCATTCACTGCTTACGAATATGGTCATGAAAATTAGAAAAAAAATATTTTGAAGGTCAAATCTTCAAAAAAATACGTCACTAACGTACTGATACTGATGTATTTCGATGCGTTGATTATGAACAATGGACATGGAAATACTTGAAAACATTACTTCCCATGTTAAATTTTCAAGATGTAGGTTTTTTCAGTATAGACACTATCGTTAGTCGTAAAAAGAATATTTAAAGCACGCGGAAGTGATTGTCTGGCAATAGAGTAAGGCATTGAAACTTAAGTTACTTTGTTAATCTTTGGCTTTTGACGCTATCAATGGAACGTTGTGTGTATATTACGTTGATCCAAAAAACGCTTTTTAAGCTGCACGGGAAAATTTGGAATTTTCAAAAAATTGAACTCATGTTCTAGGGTTTCATGGGAACGTGCCAAATTTTGTAGGGATTGAATAGGAGTGTCGACGAAATAAAACCATACTAATAACTTTTATTTCCAACCCATCCCACCCTCCCTACAACACTCCAAATATGACCATAATCTTATTCTCTGATTGAAATTAAATATTTTGTCAATGCTTGAAGTAGTAAATTTTTCTAAAAACCTTTTTTTGAAATAAGTGTAATCTTTAATTATTTAATAATTCTAATAATCGTTTAAATGATTATGTTTTATTTATTTTCAAAGTTTTGAAAAATTCAGACAGAGAGGTCCACCTTTTTTTAAATTGTTATCCTATGACAGTTTTTGTTGAATTACTACATAATTTTGATATATTTCTTGTAATGTTTAACAAATTTCTATTTCTATAAACATTTTTTATCGGTTTAAGCAGTTAGTTTTCGATAACTAAGAAAATAAATGAAATAGAACAAATACTTTTAATATACAAACACTTTTAATACTTTTGAATTTCAAAAGAAAGCTGATATCTGTGGCTTAATTTTTAGAAATTTTGAAAATAAACAATAAATAAATACTTAAATGAATACATAATGTTTTTAGAAAAATTTATTATTCCAAATAATGACAAACAATTACATTTCAATTAGAAAATGCAATTCTTTTGTTACATTTTTTGAAAATAAATAATTTCTGAAATAATCTACATTTGTTAAAACAATTCGAAATTATTTAACAAGTCATTGCAAATATTAAAATTGTCCAATAGTAATTATTGGTATGAAAAATACTAGGGAAATTGCTAAAAAGTTACAATAATACGTAAAATGTAGCTTTGTTATTTTACGGTCATATTTCGGGTGTTGTGAGGATGATGAGGATCGGTTGGGAAGAAAAGTTATTAGTATAGTTTTATTTCGTAGATGCTCCTCTTCAATCCCTACAAAATTTGGCACATTTCCATGAAACCCTGGAACATGAGTTCAATTTTTTGAAAATTCAAAATTTGCCTGTGTAGTTCAAGAAGCGTTTTTTGGACCACCCGAATATACATACAACGTTCCATTGGTAGCGTTAAAAGCCAAAGATTAACAGAATAACTTTTAAGTTTCAATGCCTTACTCTATTGCTAAACAATCCCTTCCGCGTTCTTTAAATATGCTTTTTCCGACTACCGACAGTGTTTATACTTTTTAAAAAACCTACAGTTAGAAAATTTAATATAGATATACATTTATTTTTCGGCCTGCTGGCCTTAAAAAATTGACTTGCTTCCACTTCCATTTTTTTACAGAATTTTTTTACAGCTATCTCTTAACAATTAGCATCTATCCACACCTTATCCTTTCCGTAATATAAGTCTCTAAACGATATTGTCGATTTCGATTGTCACAATACTCGATTTTCATTGCTATATGCGTAAGACACGAAGTGTCAGTGGGTTAGACAGCGTTGGAAAATATTGAAAAAATTGTCACGATTGCTCGTTCTTTGATAGCTACACGCGTGCGACAGAGGTATCCGTGGAGTTAGAGTAGTTAGACAGTAATGGAACGTTACATTTGTTTTCTTGAACTTAATCATCCCAGCGGAGCTGCCTTGATCTGTGCTTGCTTGGATTTGAGTGACGTTCATTGGCTACGGTGCGCGTCTCTACTAGATTTTTAAATACGTACGTGAACTAGAGCCAATGAGCACCGTACAGTTCAAGCATGCGCAAGTATTTTTGGATCACTGTTGGGAATAATAATCGAATCAAAATTCAAGGTCGCTAATACGAATCAACGCTTCTGCTTTACCATCACCTTGCCACTCATACCTCCGCAATACAGGACCTCTACTGTTATTTATGATCGAATTCTTATTTCAATTTAAGCCTGTCTGCTTGTTATTTATAATCGCATTTTTATTTTTATTTCGGAAAGGAGATTTTGAAACCTTCAAAGCATTTAAACGAGATATCTGGACCATTAAATATATCTGAGTGCCTCTGGAGAATTTCTAAGAGCTTCTCAGACCCTTGAGAATCTTTAGCATATACTCTGAGATTTATATCGGTAGGATTAATATATTCAATGTATTTTTTTCCTATGAAACATTACGAAAATGTACTATAAAAACTTTACGAAAGTTAAGCTTTTACTAATGTTTCTTGATATGAAAAAAATACTCCGTGTTTGAAATACATTGAAAATTAGTCAAATTTTTCATACAAATTTCACAAAGATTTCATTCAATTTTGTAATATTTTTGGTAAAAAAAACAGAAACTAGTTTTAATACGATATATACTTTATAACTATTTTATAACAAATTCCATAATTCACAAGAATAATACTTAATGTTGATGTTTATATTGAATGCAAATGATAACTAAAACATAAACTTATAGCCAAAAATACACCAATGTTACACCAACTTTACTCAATATCAGAAAAGTACCATTAAACAACGAAGGAACAATAAGGAGACCTAACTGCCACGGGAAGCCATTTGCAACTGGCAATAGAAACATTACCGTAAGTGGTAGGCACAATACAGGAAGATCTTAAATTTTCGTGCTCAGTTGTCCTCTTCCTGTACATGGAAAAGTGTGCATGCGAGAAAGTTTGTCAAATTGGTGTAATTTAGAGAGGTTATGTTCTTTTGTTGATCAGCATACGAAATAAGATACACGAAATATGTATATAAAAAGTATTTTCGGTACTTCTATGAAAAATGTGTGAACAGATTTTGAGAAGGAAAAGTATTGGTAAGTACCTTTTAAATTTGTAATATGATAAATAATGGAAGTAATATAACTTAATTGAAAAGTTTAAAGTTTTTCGAAACGTAAACATGAAAAATATTATAATTTCATTCAAAGTTATTATGAGGTGAGTCAGTTTAGACATTGGTAAATTACGCATTTATAAACATGTATACAATTTAATCAGCACGCATAATTGCAAATAATGTGATATTATAATGAAGCGCCTTACCGATTTTCTAAAGATTCTCAAGGCTCTGGGAAGCTCTGAGAAATTCTCCGCAGGAACACAGGTAGATATATTTAAAGGTTCAGGTAGTTCGTTTAAATGCTTTAAAGGCTTTAAAATATCCTTTCCGAAATTAAAATAAAAATACAATCATAAATAACCAGCAGATAGGCTATATCAATAGAGTAGCCGACACTCAAGGGTCCTTTGCTAAGCTTTCGGATTGAAATTTAGAAATAGATTTTTTTAATTTCATAGTAAACAGTGAAGGATTTAAGAAAGCGAAGTGTATTCGCCTTCTTCGGCGTGTAACTTGCACCACATTCCGGCACTTGACACCTCATGGCTTAGAAAAAATAAATTTTGCCACCTGCATCAAAACAAACGAACAGAACCTCTCTAACTTACGTCAATTTAACAAACTTTCTCACTCGCAAACTTTTCCATGTATAGGAAGGGGACAACTGCGCGGCTGCGCACGAAAATCTAAGATCTTCCTGTAATGTGCATACCGCTCACAGTAATGTTTCTATTGCCAAGTGGGGAAACGGAGTTAGGTATCCTTATTATTCCTTCGTGCATTAAACTCCTTGCACTTCACCTTACCACAAAACAGCTGCATCAAATATATAGGCTTCCAAATTTTTATAGGCTTTTAAGTGATATATGGTTTAAGAAATGTGGGATTGAATTAATTATATTCAATTTTATGGATATATCGGGTCTTCATATCTGCCAAAAATTTTGCCAAATACTCAAGCTTTCTTTTATAAAAACACAATTTTGAAAACCTCCAGCAACAGGTACATACTATAGGGATGTACGGGCACTGTACAATAGTTAAAAATTCATTTTATCGTGAAAAATTAATTTACTTAAGAGAAAATTCAATTATACTATTTTTGATTGTATTCACTCTAAATGAATTCTTGTTATAAAATTTCTAAACTTAAAACGTTTCTGTTAATATATTAATATGTATGTAATTAAGTACCTTATGATATCAAAATAATTATTACAGCTTTAGGAGCATTTTCCTTTGGCGCTAACATTCGTATATTGTTTACTTCAGATAATCAAATAGCTACAGTTTTTTCCTCTTTACATTTTTTCCTACCGCGTGAGTTACACTGCATGCTTTAAATACTTGAAATTGTTAAAATTTTCATTTTTTACGTGTTTTTCGGGTGTATGGGTTCATAATACTGTTTTTCTTTTTAATTTAATTTTTTATTTCATAAATATTACTGTTGTCTATTTTTTGAACTTCAAAACTCTTGATTTCTTTGATTTTGTCAATCCGATTGAATACACGATTCAGGTATATTATTTATTGGCGTTTGAATACCTTGCGCCTTCTACCGCTGGCTCCAACTTTCGTTCCATTTTCTCCCACCACATGGCCAGATGGCGCGTCCCTTACTACGTTTCATGACAAACGTTAAATATCCACGCTTAATAAAATATGGATATTTTAATAGATACCAGAGCGAAAATTAAATTTATAATTTATATTGCTGTTTCGTATATTTTGTAATATTTCTAAAGTTATTTGATTATTTCCAAAGATATCTTTGTTATTTCTCATCTCTTTATTATATTCTTTTATAAGTTACAGTTTATTTACTGCACATTATTATATTTTTATTCAAACAGATACAAATTTTAGTGCAATATCGATACATAGTTCTTTAATATTATTGAGTGTGTATTTTTATATTTGTATAGTTTGCAATTTCTACAGATATTTTAGTCTATTCGACAAATGAATTTCCCTCATGTATTTTAAAATTTCTTAATTATTACGTTCTGGTCACTGACAATGAGTTGAATAGCAGAGTAATAATAAGTTAATAAATCTATAACTGCACTCTGGGTCAAACCTGTATTTGGCGTTAGGACTTCTCTACTTTAAATCAGAAAACTTTGAACCCTCAGAGCAAAGGCTAAAATATATATCTTTTTAAATAAGAAACAGGGGTAAACTTATTTGCCTAATAGAACGATTTAGTGACCATGCCCGTTGACATTTCTCAAATTTGATTTTTTTGGGTCCCAAACTGATTAAAATTTTTAACCCAATACTTTGAAATATAAGTCTAAACAATGGCATCATTTGGAAATCTATATCTTGAAAATTCATGAATTTGCAATTATAACTTCAAGATTTAAATCTAAATTTAAAAATTTATAAATAAAAATTACAAAAGTTTTATGTTTTAAAATTGAAAATTCATTAATTTTCATGATATGCATGTCAAATTTCATGAATTAGGAACATTTAGAATTGAGAATCCTTGACTTTTAATCTTCAAAATCATGACAATTTATATGAAATTTTATTTTATTTTGTTATTTAATTAATTTTAATTAAAAATTTGTTAGATTTAAATGAATTAAGTTAAATATATTTATTAATTTAATTGTTTTTTTTTATTTAGACATCTTTCAGAATTCAAGATTTTCTAATTATGAATATTAAAAATTAAAGAGTTTTAAATCGCAGATCGTTAAAATTCAAGAATTTTCCATTGTAAGTCTTCAAAATTTAACTACTCAAAAAGTTCCACATTATACGTTTAAAATATAAATCTTGAAAATTGAATCATTTGAAATTCCAAATATTCAACATTTCAAATCACGGCAGTACTCAGAGTACAGATATTTTTTACATTCTCATCAGACAAGGTATTACATTTGTGTAAAATTTCACGCCTGGACACGTAAAACAGGTTTTTACGAGTATTTCTGCCTGTCTGCATGCATGTTTGTTTGCGAGTATGATAACTTTTGAAAAAATAATCTATTATAGTGGCTTTTGGTACACTCTTTAAATGTCAGAAAGTAAAGATCAAGTTCATTGGCTATTTTGGGTAAAAATTCAAAAATTATTTTGAATAATCGAAAGTTCAAATTTTGAAAGCACCAAAAATAATGAAAAATCAAAAATTAAATTTATTGATTAAACTGTGCAAGATGCGAAAAAAAGAAGAGAAATAAAAAATGGTGCACCTTTAAAAGATCCTAAAGTTTGTTATCAAATACTTTTTGATACGAAGGGTAGTTTTTGATTTATTCGTCGTAACATTTCGGAAATCTGAACATTTTCTTCTAGACATTCGATAAGCACACATAAGGAGAATACGTACGTAAAGAATACATTATAAGGAGTAAATGAAAACAAATGCACGAATTCGAAAAAGTTTCGATGAAACCAGACATAGTCAAGGATGTTCAGAAATCATGAATTAAAATTCACCTATAAAGCATGAAGGTTCAAAATGTCATTCTTTGACTATCACAAATTTTTTGTACAATTCAAAAATTTTCTATAAATAAAAGGTTAAACTTCACGTACCAAAAAAATAAGGAAGGAAAGAAGATAAACAAGACAACCTCGCAATCCTTTTAATGCGTGCTTATTTTCTTTATTATACCTTGGTTATTTCTTCATTTTTTAATCCATAAAAAAAATATATTTGTCAATATTTCAGTGTGAATTCGACGAAGATTGTCCAAATGACCAATTTTAATTTAAATTCTGACAGAATATAAATGAAATAACACAATAATTAAAAATTGAAAAAAATCTAATTTCAAATTGGATAAGCACGAAATTACAATTTCCCTTTAAGTTTAAAAGCTAAACTTCAAACGCAACCGCATTTTCTGGTAAATTTTGACTTTTCAATTTTCGCAACTTTCATCTTTGCAAAGGTAAATGCAAAAAATGAAATACATTTCCGGTTGAAAGCAAGGTCCAGTAGTATAGCTTCAACTATTTGGAAATTATCTTCTTTGGGCAGAAATTATTTATTGGGCAAAAATTAGTTAAAAATTAAAATGTTTCGATTGAAAATTCTTAGCAATTAAACAGATAAAAACTCGCGATGAAAACTTTATAACCCATTTTCAATTTAAAATAACTTCAAAAAAAAAATATATATATACATAATGAAAGGCTTTTATCAGAATTTAAAATATTGTTTTAGTCTCAAATTGGAAAATGTCTAAAGAAAAAGAACAATTGCTTAATATTGAGAAATATGTCACTGTTTAATTAAGATTCCTAACTAGAAATCAAATATTCAGAACTAAACAAAAAACGAAACTTTTAACGTTATAATTTTTATTTTTCTATTACAAAAAAGGTCATTTAGAAGTAAAATTCCTCAATTTTGATGAGTGATTAATTTAAAACATCTATTATTCCTATAAAAAACTCGAGTAAGTTGAAAATATAAAAGGTTTAAAAAATTATCAAAAACGAGTCTGAAATATTTTAAGGAAATATTTATATTGTGTAAGATTAAGAACAAGATTTTTCAGGATTTATAAACTATTTTAAATTAAAATAATATAACTTTTAATTTAAAAAGTGTTGTGATTTGTAACAAAAATGTAATCGTTTAATTTTTAATACTTCTGGCTTAGAATCGCTTAACGCGATTTGCAGCTTAGTTTTTATTGCTTCGAATGGAGAAATTTTTAGCTTTAGAGTTCGAATTTTTTTATTTTATTGACCGTGAAAAATGTTTTCCAACAGGGAAAAACCGGAATTTTTTCCCCGATTAAAACGGCCACCTTGTTTCAACCAAAAATAATTGCATACCTCAACCTAAATGCCGAAAATGACTCGCTGTCTTGCAATAAGCATAGAAACGGGATTTTTACACTTTTAACTTAAAATTGGACTTTTTCGCGTTTAATCAATACCCAATCCAAGAATTTATTATTTTCGACATAACCTATAACTTGTAAAGAAAATCGTTAAAATTTAAACCATAAGCCAGCATTTTGAAAACATACATTTTAACGTTAAAATTCAAGTTGTTGAATTGAAGACT
Organism: Belonocnema kinseyi; assembly: GCF_010883055.1. Lineage (NCBI taxonomy): Eukaryota > Metazoa > Arthropoda > Insecta > Hymenoptera > Cynipidae > Belonocnema > Belonocnema kinseyi. Next base: position 114,652,761 of record NC_046662.1, on the reverse strand, counting down.
TGAAAATATTTTTTTTACAGTTATTGTTTAAAGTTAAGCAACATATGTTCATAGTTTTTTTTTATGATAAAAGTAAGAAATTTCTAATTGGTATCATATATTAAGCTTGAAAAATTTGAAAATTGACTCCGAAATACTTAACGTTCTCCAGTGTTATATACAATGTATCTTTAATGTTTAAGTTTTAGAATTTGATGAGATAAGATAAATAAGAACTTGTGGTTAAAAAATTGTTTTATAAAAAAGTTTGTTTTAATAAATACAATAAGAAAATCGACAAGATCCAGGAGTCGAAATTAAAATTACAGCAAATTTTTAAAATTTGGAATTTGCTGTATAATGCTGACACTGTATAATCCTTACACTGTGTAATTCCGGTATAATAAAATTAAAATATAAAATCCCCGAATAAGGAAATCTCTGAAGCGTTTATAATATTCCCGAATTAAAAAATTCCTGAATAATAAGATTTCATAATTATAAAATACCATAACTGGAATATTCCTTAATTATAACTTTCTTCAAGCCTAATAACATTTCCCAAGCAAATTTTGCAGGATTTAGATCAGCACTAATTTATCTCGAAGTTTTTTTGTTTTGTTAATCAACCAAATCGCTTTTCGAGGACTTTTTTGTACTTTAAAAACATAATTTACTTTTTCAGAGTACTACTCTGAAATTGAGTTTATTTCTTACCATCATATCATATAATTTTCTCCATCATTTATTCCAAATATGTATTTTTGGTGCATCTAGGCATTGTTACTGCTTTACCGTCATATTTGACAATGAATGAGAAAACCCATTCACATAGGAAACACGGGACTAGGCATGCCATCCTAACCTTGTCAAGCGGGGTTGAATCCACGGGGGGGGGGGGGG
>NC_046662.1:114649952-114651779 GCF_010883055.1 Belonocnema kinseyi | reverse complement strand
AGAGTTTTATGCGAAAAATGATTTTCGCGAATTTCATTAAATTTCGACGTTTTGAGGCTCCTTGAGTCAGAAAAACAAGTTTTTACATCGGTATCTGCCTGTTTCTGGCGTCTACGTCGTCGTTATTGTGGTTGCCTGTATATCGGATAACTTTTGAAAGAATAATCGGATTGGATTGTGGTTTGACAGAATTAGTATTAATAGGTCGACAAAGGTTTGTTTTCTTTACCAAATTTGGCTTTCGTCTAAATTTTTCCAGTTGTTTTTACTATAGTACAATTTACGTTTGCATCTCGGGCGAAGAAATCCATTCTATTGTTTGACAAATATTCTTTGTAAATCAATATTTTTCACAGAAAATTACCCTGAGTGACAGAACGAAATCGGAAACAATAAGAGTTAATTTATTCAGGAACAAGCTTTTTGAGCAAAAATGACCTTGAGTGAGAGTGTTGAGAGGTTTCAATCTAAAATTATTGAACACTTTCATTCAAAACTTCAGATGAAATATTTAAATAGCTTTAAATTTGAAATTATTCAGTATATTCTGAAGACTACAAATTTAAAATGTCTAAATTATTAAGGCTTTAAATATTTTTGAAATTGCTGTTCTGGAGACTAAATAGTACTTATTCTTTTATTAAGAAATCACAACCAAAATTGTTTAAAAATAGTTTTTAAAAGAGTTTTAAAACCTTAAAAAAGGTCAGAGGTTTTAATAGTTCAATATATGTGATAGAATCTCTTTAAATATGAAATTAGTCTATACTTTTTCATGTTTGAGCTACAATTATTACATTTTAGAGTTATAAATTACAGTCGTGAAAAACCAATAAAATGTTTTAATTAATTTATATATAAAACAAAAAACCTTTGCATAAATCAATCTAAACGCAGCTGCAAAAATTTAATTTGAAATGCGTTAAATTCAAGGTATAGTTTAAAAATAAAACTGAAAGCAAAGGATCGACTTTCAAAAGAAGCGAAAGAAAGTCACTCACTGGATTGCAAATAAACATGGAAAATGGTGTATTTTCGCATTTTTAAATTTTAAATTCAAACTTTTTCGCGTTTTAACAATTTCGAAAAATTCTGAAAATTCAAAAAATAAGGCTGTATTCTGAAAATGAAGCAATTTTAACGTTAAAATTCAAGTTCCTAAACTGAAGGCCTAAAAATTTACAAATTTTACAATTAGTGTTATGTAAATTGTATTGGTATCTTAAAAGAGTAAAAATAGTTCTTAAATTAGTTTTTAAATTTTCTGCAGTTTACCTTTTTTACATACCTAGATGTCAAAAAAGCCTACCCAATTTTTTAAAATTTTAATCACTTATTTTCTAAGAGAAAATCACCCCTGTTTACCAGTCACTGAAATGGATTAGAAAAAAATTGCCAAGATCCAAGAATAAAAATTGGATGTACAGCGAATTTTAAAATTTTTAATTGAGATTATCTTTAACTTTGTGATATCAAAAATTTCCATACACATTTCTTTTCAATAATACTGAAGGAAAAAATCAACAAGATCGAGCGCCAAAATTATAATTAGAGCAAATTTTCGGTAATTCTATGGGGACGGCTGAAATATCCCGAAAAATAAAATTCCCGACTCGGTAAAACTCTGTGTCCCAAAAAATAAAATTCCTGAACAGTTTATAATATTAACGAATTTGAAAATTCCCAATTAATAAGACTCCCCAAATAAAATTGTTTCTTAATCAATATTAATTATTTATTAAAACTACGATAATAAAATATTGTTATCAAATACATTTTTGTTTAATATTTAAAGTGTTAAAAATTATTGTTTGAATTTAAAATTAA
>NC_046662.1:114646605-114649852 GCF_010883055.1 Belonocnema kinseyi | reverse complement strand
ACTTTAGACCCAGTTCAGAAAGGTTCTTTTAATTATTTCATACCAAACACATTTCTCAAATTTGAAATCAAATTTAGTTTTATTTGTGGTCCTCAGATGGCGCTGTTTGATTTCCGTAATGTCACACGACACTACAGGTTGATCCGAAAGGTAGGACCAGAGAACTCATCTCTGGTAGGACGTAACATCCGTAAATATAAACTTTCAAGTGGTAGTACCAAAAAAGTCCGACAAAAAGCACCACTTCTGCTTCTACACAGTTTAAGACTGTCCCCTGTTACAGAATAGTAATATTTATTATTAAAAATATTTTATGTTGAAAATAATTGAATGATGACACTTCAAAAAAATTTATTATCATTTAGCGGAAGTTTTTGCGAACTGAAAATGGTTGGACACAGGTGCATCGTACTGAATTGTGATTCCGTGTACGAATGTCCCTAATAAAGAAAAGTGTCATCAGAGATAGGGTGTCATCATTTTACGGTTCCATTTGAAGCAAAAAGATTGTCAGAATGGGAAAGGGCGATTCCGAGGAAAGGGTACTTTTTAAAGCCGGGAATTCTGGTATACGAAGTGCATTTCTTACATGAGGATATAGTTTGGGCAATGTGAAGTGAAGGATCCTGCTGGCAGTGTTATGGTATCGGTATGTACATTTTTTACCTTTTTACATTTAAAAAACGTGAATGAAATTTACATTGTGAAAGAAATATTCACAGTTTACATTAAGGAGAAGAAATTTATCACAATACAAAAGTTAAAAATTTTTTAAATTAATTTTTTTCTCACGAGCAAATGGAATGATATTCTATTCTAACCCCAAAGAAATGTCAAGACCTTGATTCAGAATAATTGAATTTGAATTGAATATTTTGTATGAATTGTACTATTTTCTGATTTTTTGAATTTAAAAAATTTAATCTTTGCATTTCAAGGGCTGTAATTAGGTTTCTATCTAGTTTTTAGAGAGAATTTTCCCAAACAATATGAAGACTAAAACTAGACATAATCTAATATTTATCATATTTAGACTGCGACTATTTTGACATACATGTATGTCGAAATAGCCGACGGTAGCTTATTTCGACACACAAGAATGGCGAAATAGCCGAGGGTATTTTATTTCCACATACAATTATGGCCAAATAAGGACGGTATTTTGTTTCGCCCTTTCGGAATATATGCAGGAGAGGGTGGCGGTCAAAATAAGGAGAGTAACTTATTAATTATTGTATGGTAGATTATCGTAACGAGATTAATCATTAAAAAGGCAATGTCATTGCACAAGCAAAACATGAGAATGAGAGGCGAGTTAACCACAAAATCTCAAGACATGGCTCAGAGGAGGCTCTGACCACCGCTATCAGGTGGCGCCAAAATCGAACGCGCGAAGTTTAAATTATATTATACTTTGCATTTATAGCCACGAATGAAACATTTCAATTTTAAGAGAATAAAAATAAATTTTTAATGATAATATAGTATTAATAAATCATTTTTGCTTAATGTTAGAAACTTGCGTATTTTCTGAAGTGTTTAACTGTGTGCCTTTTTAGTTATAAAGGAATAATAAATAAACATTAGAGAACAAACATTAAAAATATAATTTTCCAGGGGGAGGGGGCTGATATAAAAATAGTTTTAATTCCAAATATTTCTTTTGCGCCTTGCAATAAAGTTCATGTGGTAATTTAGAACGAAACTTTTACAAGTCTTTTACAGACTTAATCCTCCCACCCACACCTAATTATTCCACTATTTCTTTTTTGCTCTTGTGTAAGATATCTTTTTTGTTTAAATTCATTTTTTAAGCATTGCAATAAGCGCAAAAATAATTCATTTTAAGAAAGTACAATAGTATTACCAAAATTCTTCTTTTTGACATTCACTTATTATTTGGTCGTAACTAAAAAATTCAAATAAAACTAAAGATTTTAGAAATACAAAACTTTATAGCTTTACTCTAAGAAAAGATAGTCATAAACAATAATTCATTGTTCAAAAAAGCTTTTTTTAAACTTGTATCAGCATTTGAAAACATTTCAAAATCATCAAAAGTATCTATTCTCTTTTAAATTATTTCAAATCTTTTAAAATTATTTAAAAAATTTTTTGGAACTTTTAAATGTCTTTTAGATTGATTCCCATTTTTCCTAACATTTTTGTAAAATCCTGCACACAAAATTGTTGTAAGAGCTTCCAGATTTTTTCTCATATTGTGAATCTTTTGAAATGTTTTGAAATATTTTTAAACATTCTCTTTGAGTTATGTACTTTTTCAAAATAAAAAATCATTTTAAATCTATCCAGAAGTTTTTATTGTTATCCTAGTATTTTAAAATTCTTGAGAAGCTCCAAATTTTGTTCTTTTCTTTGTAACATTCAGAAACCTCGAGCTTATTTGATTTTTTTTCTAAATTAATGCTTATTTAACTGTTCTTTAAGAATCAAAATGAAATACTTTTACCTTCGAAATACAAATAAAAAAATTAAACAATTATAATCGTAACATTCCAAGTTTAAATTTGTCACTCTGAAATTGTGACAGTTTATTTTCAAATTGTCTACTATTGAAAATTGTTTTTTTATTATTTCCAAACCAAATAGATTAAAGATGGAATATCTTATACTGAAATAATACTTCAAAAAGATTTTGAAATTGAATAAAGGCGTTCATTTAAGAAGCCATTAATTCGAACTTTACACTTGTGTCACTTCTAAGGCTTTGCAATTAAATTAGTTCAAAATTTAACGTTAAAATATGTAAATTATATCATTTTGGACGGATCTAGAATCACCTTGTAAAATCAATCACTGTTTAGTTTTTAATACTCGAACTGCAGTTCAATTTTCAAATTTACTTTAATTTTCTGATTTGTCCCGGTCGCGAGTCTAGCTTAATATTTAAAACAACTTTCATTTTTTTGAAATTGTAATTTTTCGGTTGTAACTTACGGTTTGTCTGTCCGGCGTCGTCGTTGTTGTCTGTATACCGGATAATTTTCGAAAGACTGGTCCGATTGGATTGGGTTTTGACACACTGTTCGAGGAACCAAAAAGAAAGATCGAGTTCGTTAAACAGCCATTTTTGATAAAAATCCAAAAAATTGAAGCTTTTTCAAAATTTTTGAGACCACTTATCTTCAAAATTTGAAAATTTTATCGACAGCTATTTATGGTACAAAAAAATATGAACAATTTATCCTGACAACTTTTTTTGATAAAATCAAACTTACCAAAGTTA
>NC_046662.1:114645411-114646505 GCF_010883055.1 Belonocnema kinseyi | reverse complement strand
TTTGTAGCTATGATTTCCCTTAAAACAATAACTACACCTAACTCTCTTTCCATCTTTGTCATTGTTTTGCGGACAAAAACGCCTAATATGTCCATATTGATTGCATCCATAGCATTGTTTTGATGCATGCTTTTGATCCAATGATTTACCGTTGGATCCTTCATATTTTATATGTGCTACTCTTTTTGTTACAATATTATTATTTATTTTTTCGCAAGTACTTCCTGTCGCTTCGGAAGTATTAGTTTTCGAATCGGAATTGTGTATCCGACTCCAACTTCTCCACTGGAGGTCAGCCTGATTGGCGAGTGCAATCGCGGTATCTAAAGAATTTATTTCCTTGTCCCTAACTTGCAAATATATGTCTTTATCTAGACCCCTGAGAAAATTTCCTATACTTGTTACCCTGTAAGCTTCACATATGCCTAACGCCTTTTCTAGAGTATTATTCTCCATAACCTGAATAGTTAATTTGCTTAAAATCTGGTTCACCCGTGCGCCGTATTCAGGGATAGTTTCATTAGATTTTCTTTTCACGCTAGTCAAGTCTTGCAATAATTGACTTGCATCCTCTCTTGGTGAATAAATTTGTTCAAGAGTTTTCAAAATTTCGTCTAATTTTATTCCGACGCGGTCCTGAATGTGTATCCGAGCTTCCCCAGTTATTTTTGTTTTTATGAGCATTGTTAAATAGGACAATTCCGGAGGTGTAACCATTGAAATGGCGGCCCTACAATGTTCAACAAACATTTTCACAGACATATTCCTTCGATCGAAGGGAGGAACAATATCACGCACTAATTTTGAAATGTTTGCAGGATTTGGTGTTCCGGCAAGAGAGGAAGCATTGAATGGTGAATAAATTTGAAGTGACGTTTCGTATTCCCATGTACCGCTATTTAAAACTCTATCCCCGGGTGCTGACCTAAAGGATTCGCTACTGCTACCCGCGGTCGAAGTGCTAGCAGTTCAATTTCACGCAATAGATTCAGAGTAGTATCCGACTCTGAATTTTTATCGATAATGCGACCACGGCCCTTGCCAGCCTTTTTGCTACGTGTAAGCGGCATTTTTGAAAATTCAAACCTCAAAGA
>NC_046662.1:114643783-114645311 GCF_010883055.1 Belonocnema kinseyi | reverse complement strand
AAATCTTTCACAGTCGTTAAGGTAGAGATTGATAGAATGCATGGGTACATAGGTTATTGTGTACTCTCTTTACTTAAATGCAATGAAGGATATGGATAGCAAAACATACAGAATTCCCAAGGGGAGTAATTGCTTGAGTCAGAAGCTTAAATAACAATAAGAATTGTATTAGAGAGGAAAATATGAACTTGATTCAAAGTTCGCGCCAATTTTAAATTGAATAAGTTGCGACCAACATAATAAAAAGTAAAATAAAAAAACTCTAGACCAAGGTAAATGAATCGGTGTGAGGTGCAAATATTCAAACTCAGGTGAGAGTAATCCGGTAAGCAGGTAGGAATCTTTGAATCAAGATTAGTCCCGGAAATTTACTTACAATAACTTAGGAAATTTCCTAAAATTTTGAATAAAAATGAACCCCGGAAATAGGGAATTATTATTATCACTAATTAAGGAAGGGAATTGAGCCATGGAAAGGGAATTGAGGATTCGGGTCTTAACACTTTTATCATGGCCCAAAAACGCTTATGGAACATAGATCAGTAATAACCGGAACGCCGATTGATAAAGTCAATAAGAAGTTTCAAAAAAAAAAAAGAGAGAGAGAAGGATGGCGCAAAGCAGGCCGATTTTTTTTATTAACCCAGAATGAAAGTGCAAGAAGCAACTTGGAAAAATCCAGGTAAGACAAGGAAAAAGATAATTATTTTTCTTTAAATTCGATAAAATCATTTCATGGTGATGACTCATTTCTTTGTTGCCTAAGTCGCAATTTCCTTTTTATTTCATCAATCCAATGAATAATTACCTTTTAATTATTGAATTGGGATTAAATTAAAATGAAAAAATCAACTTTTACCCTTAATGTAATATTCCTATAAATTATGGAATGAAAATTGAAGGGGATTTTTTTGACTTTCTTATCATTAATAGTGCGATGGACTTGCTCTTAGCAGAGTTTTTTTTTGTTTTGACCAGTGTTGTCAACGCAAGAAGGAATGGGTCCACTTGTCTGCCGAAATTTTCGTGGGTAAATTTCCGCCAAATAAAATCCACAAAGATCCCAAATGGATATGGCGGTGTGGCCATTTTGCCGTAAACTTTCTTCCTGGCGGCATAACATACCAGAAGGAACATTTCCATTATTTGGTACAGGAAGATTTAAATCAGCAGCGGGCCTGTGGGGGTTGCAGATCCTGTGTATTTTTTGAGAGGCCGGTAAGCGCATGTTCATCATGCGAATCTGTCACCCGCCTGCTTCCATTCGAACGTGAAGGAGCACGTGCCTATAGAATCTGGGAAAATCAACCAGTTGCTGCGAACTTGCAGGCCTTTTACATCTGGACTGGTAGAGCGATCTGCCTTCCGTCGGACAAGCCGCCGATTAGCACCTTCCTGAAGGTGGAGTTCGCAGATGGCGTTGGATCCCCGGAACTGATTCCGCTTCCTTCAATGGCTGCAACTTCCTACTCAAACCTTCAGGAAGTCGGAAAATAAACCTATTAAGTAAAATTATTTACCAAGTGAA
>NC_046662.1:114640298-114643683 GCF_010883055.1 Belonocnema kinseyi | reverse complement strand
TTCAAGGAAAGTGTTGATAAAATAAATACATTTTTTAACTATAGATTTTTTATGATTGAAGTGATTTTAATATTATAATTTAAATCTCCAAGAAGAAATACCGACGGTTTTGGTTTTCAAGCCAATCAAAAGCAGCAACGGACCTAGGAAATATCTCGACCAATCATCGTTAGTTCCAAGGGATATAGTCAACAGGATGTAAAGGTAGGATATAACACAACCGAATCATTTAAAGAATTGTTCTTTGATTGGTGGATTCCTTTTGTGGTCTTATGGGTCTTTGCTGACTGGCGTTGATTTGAAAATCAACTACCGCGGTTATACGAATCTTTATATTAATCACAGGCGATGAAATGAAGAGTCTTACAATTAAATATGTCATTTTAAATGAATAACTTTATTCACTGAACTTTATACATTAATCCATGGGGCACACACAACAGTTAATATAACTTATTAAATTATTATTATTAAAAACTGAATTATATATCTAACTTCATTTAACTTTAGCTATTAACTAGATTTGACGACTTCACTAAGTTACGCGGAACTTATGTATTTTAGAATCTACTTTCTTAATTATAATGTTCAATATTCAGGATCTCGAGTGACGCGGATTCAATGAATATCAACGATTGAAAGATATCTGACGTTCCTCCCCGAGTCACATATATTTATAACCCTGCATTTTTGGATTGCGTGCAAGGGTAGCATTAGAGTAGGGGAGTCAAGTGCAACCCCTTGATGTTGAGCCTGGCCAATAGGAGCCAGCTAACGTATGCCGTAACGTATCAAGCTAACTACGTAGGCCCGCACGTGACTTTTAATAAGGCTTCATTCTCATGTATACTATTTTATCTTATTAAGTTATATTAAGCAAAACTATCTTATCCTAAAATTAAAGAGGAAGAGAGAGAATCTTGTAAAGTTTATACTAATATTCTAAATAACTTTGATAAAAAATTTCATAAAACAATTATTTATTTATCATACGAATTTAAATTAACTCGTATCCTACGATAAAGAAAGTTTCTTCTTTATCGACTGAGATTATAAAATCAACAAGGACATGTGACACAGCTAAATACCTGTATTACCGACCACAGTTTTTCAGTTCACTGAATGTACGTTTAGGTACTGCATTTTCGTAGGAACTTAACTGAAAATTATTTCATCTTTTTTCTGAACCTCAACATTTTTTGAACGTTCGAACTTTTTTAATACATAAAATATCGGTCTCAAACTTTGAGAAATGCAAGAGCCGAAAGAAAACTACGTTTAAGTACAAAGCTTAATAATAAAAGATGTAAAAAAATATATTTCAATGATCAATTCCAACGGCATCAGCCGGTAACGTTGTACACGAAAATACGAACCCTCTAGAGCCTCGTCTAGTGGCCGCCAGGTTTTGTATTTTCGTGTACAACGTTACCGGCTGATGCCGTTGGAATTGTTTGTTGAAATATATTTTTTTACATCTTTTATTATTAAGCTTTGTAGTCAAACGTAGCTTTCTTTCGGCTCTTGCATTTCTCAAAGTTTAAGACCGATATTTTATGCATAAAAAAAGTTCGAACGTTCAAAAAATGTTGAAGTTCAGAAAAAAGATGAAATAAATTTCAGTGAAGTTCCTACCAAAATGCAGTACCCAAACGTAATTTATTGTACTCTAATACATTTCCCAAAGTTTCAGCTCGATATTTTATTTACAAAAAAAGTTCTTAGGTTCAAAAAAACATTCAGTGCACTGAAAAACTGTGGTAGGTAATATAGGAATTTAGCTGTGTCAGGCAATACGCGACGGCAATAGCAATTAGCTGCGACGGCAATACGCAAGCCGTTACAACGGGTATCTTTTGAAGGAATCGGATAGGGCTGGTAAGATAGATGGTGCTCCGTTCAGGTAAGCGTATTTTTCCATTGTTATGTATAACAAAATTACAGAAATTCATTAAAAACTTGATACTTTTTATGAAGATGAAAGAAATAACATTATTTTTAGTAACAATAAGAGCAGCTGTAACTAGTTATCCAAAAAATGCATCAAAACATGTAATTTAATATTAGGAAAATTGAATATAAGGATGAGTATTCTGAAAACAGTTTGAATTTTATTCATGTTTTTCCATTGTTTATTTCGCTAATGTAATTAATTAAATAATTTTATAAACAAATTGGGACTTTACAGGTACTTTGTAGAGGCTCCATTCGGTTCCTTCGGTCTGCCAGGGAGCCTGACGTACAACCCGGCGCTACACATTTTAATCCCATGATTTTGCACTAGCAATTAGAAAAATTCTCAAAACAATAAATAATTTACTCTGATATAAGTTCTCATAATTTAAACTTTTAATTTTACACATTTTTCTCAAAGAAATCACTTTTAATAGGAAATTTACCGGTTTTGCCAATACAAAACATTGCAAAAGATGCAAAAAACAGGCTTCCCTGATCGGAGCATCATCTATTGGATTTATTTGAACTACGATTCCCCTCCGGATGCTAAGAGAACCGAAAAGTGGGGTCGATGCATGGGGCTAGTCCACGTTGTGTTCCTAACCTATGTTGTGTGTATTGACAAACAAAAGATCAAAATCATCCCAAATATGGAAGAAATGATGTTTACTACTCGAGCGTGATTTAATTTTTCTTTTAGTGTCATCAGTGTGATATTCTGAATGTTTATTATCATTTAGTGTTATTTACATTCTCTATCGCATGACGTGATTTTATTGCCAGTCTTATTTAACTGCCAGTCCATTTTTCAATTTATTGGCATAAGCTCGTGTCGTAATTAGATCGGTATGTGCAAAAATGAATTCGCCAAGTTGCACTCTCAAAGAAAAATTATTAACAGCTTTAAAAAATAATAAACTGACTGCAGAATGCGAGAATATTGCTTCAGGTTTGTACTTTCTATAATGTCTTTTGAAATTTGCTGTCCTTTATAAAGTTGGAATTTGATATACCCTACCGAAAAGAATCTTTGAGTATATACTAAAAATTCTTTAGGTCAAAGAATCTCAAAGAAATTCTCCGCAGGCACTCAGATAGATATTTTTAAAGGTCCAGGAAGCTCCTTTAAATGGTCTGAAGGCATTAAAATATCCTTTCCGAAATTGAAATAAGAATACGATCATAAATAACAAGCAGAGAGGCTATCTGAATAGAGTAGCCGACACTCAAGGGTCCTTTGCTAAGCTTTCGGATTAAAATTTAGAAGTAGATTTTTTTGAATTTCACAGTTAACAGCCTAAAACATAATAATTCGAAATCTATGGGCTTCGATGACTTCAGATATCTAACTTTTTTTTTAATGCTTAAAATTGGAATTAATAGAACGTTTCTCGTAAATGGAATGAGATACGCCAAAAAAGACAACATT
>NC_046662.1:114631775-114640198 GCF_010883055.1 Belonocnema kinseyi | reverse complement strand
AACATTATATTACCGTTGCACCACTCTTAAAACGACCACTAAAAGGATCTTGAAAAGGACCCAAATCTCTCAAACTATCTCCGAGACTATTTTGTTTCAAATTGACTTTGTTTATAGACTCCAATGGGCCAAGCTATTTCGCTAAAGAAAACTCAGAGAATTCTTTCGGTAGGGTAATTGCATTATTATAACGTGTCAAATATGGGTCTACCAAAAATTTGAATTTTCCCTATTCAACTTACCATTAAAGTGTTTTTAGACATTCTTGCTGGGAAAAAGAGTATATATACGAAAATTTTAATCTTCTGTAATAAAATGTAACATATTTTGTGAATTATTTTCATCAATATAACCAATTGTATACATTTTATTTGCATTTTTTTTTAATGTTGGAAAAGGGGTCCAGGTACTTTAGAATTTGAAACGACTCTTTTTCTTTAACAACTTTTGCAACTATTTCTTTTTTTTTGTAAGTGAAATGGTTTTTATGAACAAAAAAATAGCAAAATATGTCAAGATATGTAAATAAAAGTTCAAATTACTCTTATTTATAACGTTTTACCTTGCCGGGAGTTGTAAAAGGACTTAAACGGTAAGTTAAATACGGCAAATTCAAATTTTTGGTAGACCCATATTTGACACGTTATAATAATGCAATTAACAATAATTTTAGTGCTTTTTTGAAACAAATCGCTTCGAAATTACTTCAATTTCATGTGCCAATAGTTTGATTTTGGAAAAAAGCAAATTTCCAGGAAATAAAGGGGGGTATCAGCTATTCTATAACTTTAAGAACATTTTTAAAAATTGTCTTTGGACTTTCTAGTTTTGATCGTCTAATTTTTTAATCCGCAAGAACTTATCTGAAAAAATATTTTTAATTTTCTTTTGTAGTTTGTCGACGATTTTATATTTTCTGTCAATACGGGTTTTCTGTGATACGTAAATGAACCTTCTGAAATATAAATTTTACAAGATTCTATTTTCGTAATCATAAATTAACCATCTGCCTATTCTTAAAATGTCTGTTTTTTAAAGTATTTTTGTTCATTTGGAAGAATATCAATAAACATAAGATAAAAAAATTGGAATGATAACAATAAAAAATAAAATGAACATTTTAAGCCAAGCAACGCCGTGATATGAAAAAAATTCTAGAGAAGAAAAACCTTGTTTTTCGAAAACACTACAAGATTATCATAACAACTTCTTTAATTTGGTCGAAAAGTTGAAAATTTTATCGTACCAAAAACAATGAAAAATCCAAAAATTCAATTTTTTTGTCAAACTATGCAAGTCACGAAAAAAATGAATAAACTAAAATTTCAAGCCCTGGAAAGATCTACAAATTTGTTATGAATCACTTTTAGATAGGACGCGTAGTTTTTGTTTTCAGTCGTAAAAAACAACACTAAAAATAAAATAATTTTGGACTAACGGCACAAGGCACGAACAAAATGAGACAAAACTTGTTCATCCACAAAAGGGCTACAAATTTTTAATAATTACTTTTTATACGATGCGCAGTCTTTGTTTGATGTGTAAAAACAATAAAAATAAAAAAGTTAATTTTTGGACAAGCGTCACAAGCTATGATAAAAATTAATAGACACAAGCTATGAAAAAGATAAATAGACAAAAGTTACGCTTTCAAAAAATACCGCAAAGCATTTAAATTTTTCATGAATAATTTTTGATAGGACACGTAGTTCTTGCTTAGTCGTAACAAATAACATTCAGAATAAAATAATTAAATTTTTTTGAAAAAACGGCACAAGGTACGAACTAAAATTAACAGCAAAAAGTTGTTCGCCAAACAAGATCTATACATTTATTAATAATAATTTTTAGATAGGACGAGTAGATTTTCTTTCAATCCTAATAAAAAAGGGGGAGGGGGTGTGATAAAAACACGGAAATAAAAATTTGTATGATTCAACTTTCATGCATATTATGAATTGTAATGATATAAATTTATTGAAATGATACATGTTTCAGCGCAGCTTAGAATATACTCGAAAGCAAAATAAAAAACAAATATTAAAATAATCACGATAAATAAAATGTGTGCTTTATTTTGGAAAATCTGAATAAGCAATCGCAGGCAGAGTTACATAAAAAATGTATTATATTTTATGTAAAAATGTTGAGTATAATGTAGAAAAGTTGCCGTTTGGGACAAAATCGAGGGCGAAGCATGAGATACGTGATGAGAATGTGTTCGTTAAAGCCGAAAGAGCTTTAAAAAAAGAGAGTTCATAATCACAAACTTTTTATCTAAAATAGCACACTGCTCAGTTTCGTTTACAATAATTTCAACTTTTTATTTTTTTGAATACTTAATTAAACATTTTTTACTTTAAACGTTTCAATTTTTAAACTGTACAATTTTTAATGACCTGACAACGTGTACAAAAATTTCGGTACTAATAGCTGGATTTTTTCGGTACGAATTTCAGGACGAAGGGTCTGTATGAATGGAGGTTTTTATGTACGAATAGCTGGATATTTTCGGTATATGCAGTAGATTGTAGACATTTCGAATGTTTAAAGTTTCATTTTTCATCTGTCATATTTTAATTGCACTAAATTTAAGCTTTTTGAAGTTGAAAAAATGTTTAATTCTAGCGGTCAGAAAACCAAGTTTTGTAAGAATTTCAATTTGAGTTACATTCTTCTTAATTCATAATGTGTCCCTTAAGGGTTTACATGACTTCCATTCCTTACAACCGTTTACATATACGAGAACGAACGCGCGCTGTCGCGCGCGCGTTTCCTTTTTCTTTTAAAGTATTATATTTTATCACATTTTGTGTATTTCTTTAATATAAGATTTATTTAGTTTAAGTTTATCCTATATTTTTGTCCAAGAATATATGAATTTGTTTTTGTTGATTCTGCAATATCCAATTTATAATAAAACTTGATTTGTTTTAAATTTTATTTACATATTTGAATGGATTTCAGTAATGCATTTTTGAACACTTTTAAATAAATGATTGAAATATAAATAAATATAAATACGAATATTTTTCGAGTTTATAAGTTATAAAAAGATTTAGTAAGAAAAAATAGGTTAAATAAATGCTTCCGTTACATATTACTAATTCGATTTAGAGGGATAGGATTTGCACTTTTTCTGTCCCCGTTGGGGGATTTTTAGGCGGAGGAAAAATCGCTTATTCATATGAATACAAATTCTTAATTTTTCTGAATCCAACGCTTATTATCAGGTACACCAATCCCACAGGGACCGTCTATCATGTTTTTCATAACAATATTATGAAAGTCATGTTCTGTATCTGGATTTGGAATTTCTGCCGAAATATGTTCACATCTACAATATCAGGAATAGTTATTTTACTATTTTGTTTTAACGTTAATAACAAATGAACATGATGTAATCCATGTTTTTAATACTGAACAACATAAACGTATGCTTTTACTTCGTCGCAGAATTGTTGTTTTACTATAATGTTGATTAATTCATCTTTATTTGCATTAAAAACTTGTGAAACAATGTCTGGTCCATCAGATGCTGTCTGACCATGTAATGAATTATCTTTCACTTCAGCCTAGTTTGGATTACATGTCATAGTTATAAACAAATCTGGCTTACCGAATTTTCTTACAATGACCATTGCATCTTGATAGCACTAAAGCATATTACGGGGAGATCCTGAGAATCATGATGGGAGGATGCTCATTCTTCCAACAGTAGTGTGTAAATCATTTGATCTGTGTTGTAAATTATCAACTAATCCCTAATAAGTATCAGCGCGAAGTGTTTTTTGATTTAATTTGCAGTAATTCATCCTATCCTTTCCGACTTTCACATAATTATCGACAACCCACTGTTGAAAATATCGTCCACCCATAAAAAGTATCTCTAGTTGCCATTCTATATTTAATATATGCAGATCGTGAAACTTGACTTCGTCTATTAACACATGGTATGCTGTCATTCCCACCTTCTGTGTCATTAGGATAAAATAATTGATAAATCCAAGTTTCAACGTTCGTATCCATAGAGCTGACAAATTGAAAGAAAAAATGATTCGAAATTTTTTTTTTCTTAAAATTGCAAAAATTTAGGACCAGACAAACGTTTGAACTTGCTTCATATCTAATTTCAAGAATTTTAAATTCAATATTGCCTTTCGTCGCAACGTAATTTGTGTTTCAAACAAATGTAAAAGAAATTTTTGTAGCTCACGGTCACATGGCCTTAATATTCGCGCTTTTTGAGCCCTAATTAAGTTAAGTCTTAAATAAGGTATGCTTAAAAATTTCGTCGTCCTTAACCCTTATTGACCCAATTTGTCCGTTTTTGTGCTTCAACTTTAATCATGAACGACTTTGTTAATTATGCTGGAAAAGATCTGAAAATTTATTAGCGGGTATTTTCAAGTGTGCTCTTTCAGAATCTAAACCGAAAATTTCGAAAAAAACCACCCCTTGCTATCCTATTTTTCAATTTAAAAAAAGTAACGTGATTTTTCAAGGTATTTTTTTTTTAAATCGTATTTTCGATGCGCAAGAGGTCTTGACAAAAGCTGAAATTACAAAACCTCCGGCTCAAAATGTCCAAACAATAAATTTATACACACAAGATTCATTTTTCATCATTAAGGGGTGGTACGGCCACCCCTATAATAACATATTAACGTTAAACCGCTATTATACTGATTTTCCTCAAAATAAAAAAAATTTATTTAAAAAATAAATAAATAAAAAAGGAGTATAAAATAACAAAAAAAAAACAAAAAAAGTTCTTTATAAACGTCTACCTCCACGCGGTAAGAACTGAAAAAATTTTTATTGAAGAAATGGCTAAAGACGTTCCGTACACAAGCACCCAAGTGCGAATCGCCGAAGCTGAATACACGGCCCAGTGTTGGTCCGATTTTGGCAGCCAAAGGTCGGCTAAAGTTATTGGACCAATATCGGCATTTTAATCGGCCCAGTGTTGAACCAGTGCTGGCAGCCTATATTGGCTATTTATATTTGCTGATCCTCCACCGATTCTTGGCCCAGTATCGCCACTTTATTACGCCAAGTCTCACTTTTAGTATGGGGAACCATGTTTCACGAGGATCAGCCGAAGTCTGGTCCAGTGATGGCACATTACTGGGCCAAGTGTCACTTTTACTACGGCAAACCATGTTTTATTTAAATCGGCCCAATGTTGAGCCAGTACAAGCAGCCTATATTGACTTTTTATATTTGCCGATCCTCCGCCGATGCTTGGCCGAGTATCAGCACTTTATTACGCCAAGTCGCACTTTTAGTACGGGGAACCAAGCTTCACAAGGATCAGCCAAAATCTGGCCCAGTAACGGCACATTCACGGGGCAAGTATCACATTTACCACGGCAAACCATATTTTATTTAAATCGGCCCAATATTGAGCCAGTGCTGGCAGCCTATATTGGCATTTATATGTGTTGATCCTCCACCGATTCTTGGCCCAGATTCGGTACTTTATTTCGCCAAGTCTCACTTTTAGCACCTAATAAAAAAAACTTACACGAAAAATAAAAAAAAATGTTATTGAAAAATTACATTTCCTGTCATTGCAAAAAGTTGTAAAGTAGGCTACAACGGAAAAAACGAAATATTACGCGAAGAAAAATTGTAATCGATTTCAATTATTTATTTAAAAATTATTGTATTGATATTCCTGTTAACAGTTTCTGCATTTTACATTAACACAACGTCGCATAATAATAAATAATTATAAAATGAGAGCTTAAAATTTGGTTCTTTAACTTTTCTGAACTGCAGCTTCTGAGGATAGCTTTTTCACAGAGTTTCAACTTGTCGGTTTAGAGCAGTGGTTAGCACTCCCGTCTGCTAGGCGATAGATGTAGGTATATAGATGTAGATTCGATACCCTGTAGCGTTAGAAATTTTATTTATAATATAATGTTCAAAATGTAATATATCTATTTAATCTAAACAAGACCATTGATATTTATATTCAAAGTACTCGCCAATCAATTAATATTTATTTTTCAAATAACTTTTTTGTCATATCCTTAGACCTTAGACTATTGCAGTATTGGTACCCAGTGTTGAGCCAACAATAGTAGCCAAACCTTGGCTGCCAAGTCCAGGCCATAGTTATCATTCCGTCATTGGCGCGATAATGCCAGCAGAGCTTCGGCAATTTTTTTGCCGACTATGGGCCAATGTTGGGCCGTATGTGACTTTGCACTTGGGCATATACAAAAATTTCTAACATGTTTATAAAAAAATCATTAAAATAAAAATCTACGTGAATTAAACTCTACAGATTTTCAAAATTTCAACCTAACTCAACTTTCATTGATTTTTCGAACTTAATTTATTTGCAATTTTTTGGTATTAAAAATATTATTTTTGAAAAACTGCCGATTTTCACTCATTTGGCCTATTCTTTCGAGTGGTAACGAAATTTAACCTTAGATAACAAAAGAAAATATCTTTTCTATTATTTGTGATATTTTTTCCCCATTTGTACCTGTATTCAAAGCTGAAACAACTTTTTTCAGAACAAACTGTAAAATAGCGATTTTTCATAAATATGTTATTTTAGGGGTGGTCCTAGAACCCGTAAATGATGGAAAATGAATTTTCTGTCAGTATAACATTATTATTTGGACATTTTGATCCGGAGTTTTTGTGATTTCAGCTATTTTCAAGACCTGTTTCGCATCGAAAATGCGATTCAAAAAATTACCATAAAAAATCACGCTTTTTTTAAATTGAAAAATGGGGTGGGGAAGAGTAGTTTTTTTTTTTAATTTTCGGGTCAGATTCTCAAAGAGCACTCTTGAAAATACGCGCCAATACACTTTAGATCTTTTCCAGCATAATTAACAAAGTTGTCCATGTTTAAAGTTGACGGACAAAAACGGACAATTTGGGTCAATAAGGGTTAAGATTAGTAGTCTCTATGATCTCATCTAAATGCTATGTTTGTAATAAAATTTATCATAATTACAATGGTTATAATAACATTAGAAAAGTTTTATTTGAATAAAACATAAATCGCTTTAGTATAAAATAATTGTAACATCATTTGGTATCGAGCTAAGCAGTATTAAGGACGATCAAGTATGTAAGCACGTCTCATATTACTTTTAATAAAAGAAAATAGATTAAGAAATTGCGATGCATTTATCATTTGTTATTAGTTATTAGATCTGAGGTAACAAAAACAGCGCGTTAAAATGATAGACCAATAGAAAGCATGGCCAAGTCATTCAATCTGGCAACCCTGCAATACTTAGTCCTTTAAGAAAAAGCTGACCTGTGTTTTTGTAAAGGCTCTTTCATACCTTATCTAGCCGGCTTGGGCTGGCAGCCGCGATCAAGTTATTATGTTTTATTAAATAATTACTTGGCTTATTTACAATTTTGTAAAAATAGATATACAGGTAGACTTTCTAGATTAACCCTCTCTTTCTATGCCCTATTCCAATTCTGACGGCCGTATAGTTAGCTCGATACCATGTATAAAGTCAAAATTAAAATAGACTCTTTTTTTAACGTTAGGAGATAGAAAGAGAGGTCCGTTCGATTTTCGACTTCGAAACAGGATCGGAGTCACACTGCAGTAACTATATGTCGTTAAAATAGCACGTCACTTACCAAAGCCTGAACATAGATGTCAGTGTCGGTGACATGAACAATAAAAACATTAGAAAAATGTACAACGACAATAAAAACATCAAAAAGATGTACAACGATCAAATTATTATGTTTTTATCATATAATTACTTGGATAATTGATAACTTTGTACAATATCGATTTTCAAAGTTCCCGCTTACTATGTCTATATTAAAGCCAAAATGAGAAGCCAATCAGGAACCAGGAAAAGGCGTTACGACTTTCGATATATTTTGAGTTCGACTCATTCATCTTCTTCTTATAATAGGACGTGTATAAATAATTAAAAATTTGACATACGGACAACCGCAGGATTTCGCCGGGAGCGGGTGCTAATCTAAAAAATTGCACCCGCTCCCAGCGAAATCTCGGTAAAACTTCAGCCACAACCACGACTCACGACCGTGAAATGGGTGGTTACAGTCTGTAACGGAATCAATACGACGATCCAGCAAAAGTTTCGTACACCCTAAGAACACGGAGCGGCCCAATGACTACCGCCTTCTGCATTTTTTCCGCATCTGTTTTAGCATATTGCTGACACGCAGGGATGCTTTTCAGGCTATTAGAGAACGAAAGCTTGTCACCTCCAAGAGCGCCGATGATAAGGACGATTAGTTTACCAGAATATTCCGGGGCGACTTCTCAGAGTAAGCAGCCTTAACCTTGCATGCGGGGCTCTACAAGGATGGACGAACCCCTTTCCCTAGCTTCTCGTTGGAACAACAATGACAACACCAAACATAGTTGTAGTAAGTGCGGTTCA
>NC_046662.1:114618721-114631675 GCF_010883055.1 Belonocnema kinseyi | reverse complement strand
AAGATCTGGCTGAAATGGATGACGAGCTTCGTGGACATTTTTCCGGTGAATACGACCTCTGGGCTATCAATTATTGTGTGTATAATGCAGCGAGAGCTTTGGATGATGCGAACCGTAAAACAAAACCAACGGCTGATCATAAGACCAAAAGGCGAATGCATCAACTTGCCGTAAAGATAGGCTGGGCAAGACAGTACGCGTCCCGCATTCAATTTGTGATTGACTACATCACATCTGGCAGGAATTTTACCGCCAAGGTTCGAAAGTTCGCGCGCGAACTCTGGACCCGTTATCACACACTTAACAAGTCAAAGCTGCTGACCATCAGGCAGCATATTGTTGAGTGAATACGTATACTATCTGACGCTAAGAGAAGTCTAGAGCGGAGGAAGACGTGGGTCAGAGAAAAACAACAGTTTCTCTCTGACCCATCTCGACTCTTCCAAGACCCTCCAGTTACTGTCGAACATCCACCCAAACTAGAGGAGGTCGAAGTATTTTGGAGAGAAGTCTACGAAGTTCAGCATAGACTGGACGAAGACTCAGAAAATATAAATAGCTTCAAGGAGTTATGTGTTGCCCTCATAACACCTGATAATGAATGTCCACCCATCACTACCGAGAAGGTGAAAAAAGTATTAAGAGGGATGAAGAACTATTCCGCACCGGGACGAGATTGTATCAAAACCTTCTGATGGAAGCAGTTTTCTTCAACCCATCAGCATTTGTCCCGTATTTTCACTTCATATTTGAAGTCGGAAGAGCCGATTCCAGAGTGGTTGGTGGAAGGGCGCACAATACTCCTGCCGAAAATAGGCAACTTATCTGACCCGAAGAACTACAGGCCAATAACTTGCCTGAACACGCTTTATAAGATATTCACAGATATCCTAAATGATAGGATTGTTCAGGCAATTGACCCTGTGTGGCAAGAAATGTATGAACAACGAGGCTCAAAGAAAGGCGCAGCCGGATGTCGGGAGAACCTGCTCATCGATAGATGTGTCTGGAAAGATGCAGCATTCTACCAGCGTGACCTGTTGATGGCCTGGATTGATTATCGGAAAGCTTTCGATTCGACATCCCATAGACTTATCATCTGTCTTTTGGAAATCTTAAAGGTTCATCCGCAAATAGTTGGTGCATAGAGAGATTGATGCCGATTTGGAAAACCAGATTTACTATCTCATCTGGCAAAAATCGTGTGACAACTAACAAGGTCATGTTTCAGAGAGGTGTCTTTCAGGGCGACACCATGAGCCCACTCCTCTTTTGACTTACATTATTGCCACCATCTCTAGCACTGCGCCATTCCGACGGGTACTTGTGCGGCAAACCTGCAGATCGAACGTACAAGGTCACTCATGTATTTTACATGGACGATCTTAAGATCTATGCTTAAAACAGAGAGCAACTGCATCTAGCTCTGGGGATTGTCGAACGATATACTAAGGAAATTGGAATGGAATTTGGGTTAGACAAATGCGCCAAGGTTTATTTGAAGCGGCGAAAAGTTAATGGCATCCCTGAAGATCCTGAGCTCGTTTATAGAAGCGCCATACGACACCTTTGCGCTGGAGAGACTTATACATACCTGGGCGTACCACAGAGCCGCATTCAGGATGTGACATCTATAAAGGATACTCTCCGAAGCAGATACAAACGTTCCATGGACGAAGAACGAGCTCAGATCCATTGATGTCGAGATAAGAAAGGTTATGCACATGAACAAAAGCATGCATCTTAAGTCTTGCGTTCCGCGACTGTACATCTCACGCCGTCAAGGGGGTCGCGGAATATTGAGTCTTAAATGTCTTCACAACAGCATTATTCTGGGTACAGCATATAAAGTTGCAAATGGAAGAGACCCTCTTCTTAAAATGGTCAGGAATCACGAAGAAGTGGGAAAAGGAGCGTTTCTGTACAAAGCAGCGGGAGGAGGCTGCTGAAACAATCGGACTTAATTTCAGTATTAGGGTTGAGCAAAATGCATCAAATCTTATCTATCTCGAGTACTCACTCCTGAAAGCCCGGATTAAGAAAGCACAAGAGAAAAACTTTTGTGAACAGCTCCTCGATAAGAGTATGCACGGTATATTCCACAGAAATTTGAAGGATCAGTCTATGTCTTGTGAGCTAACGTTTGCTTTCCTTAAATCGCCCGGATTGAAGTCTGGTATGGAGGGTTTCATTTTGGCATGCCAAGACGGTGTCATTTCCACCTTAACATACTGTCGCCACATTTTGAGCCAAGACATTCCTGATAATAGCTTCAGGGCGTGCCATGCACACCCCGAGCATTTAGCTCACATACTATCTAGTTGTGCAACTCACGCGGTAACGACCTAGATTCAAAGGCACAATGCGGCACTAAGAGTGCTTTATTACCATCTCTGTCACTCCTACGGCATTCACCTTAATATCGCTCCTCTAAATGCTCCTAGGGAAATCGAGTCAATTGTCGAGAATGGGAAGTGTTGCATATACTGGAACTTTATATTCTCGACAATTGTTTCTATTGCTCACTCGAGGCATGACATGGTTATTCTTGACTTCGAGAAGCGAAACATGTTCGTTATCGAATTTTCGGTACTAGTTGACAAAAACACCATAGCCAAGGAGAATGAAAAGAAAGAGAGGTATCGAGAACTTATAAGGGAGTAGTTGCAACGATTGTACCCAGAGTATTCTGTTAAAGTAATCGTCCTTATCATCGGCGCTCTTGGAGGTGCCAAGCTTTCACTCGCTAATGGCCTAAAAGCATCCCTGCGTGTCAACAATATGCTAAAACACTTGCAGTAAATATACAGAAGGCGGTAGTCCCTGAGTCACTCCGTGTTCTTAGGGTGCACGAGGCTTTTGCTGTATCGTCGTATTGATTCCGTTACAGACTGTAACCACCTATTTCACAGTCATGAGACGTGGTTGTGACTAAAATTTTTGGCGCGATTTTGCTGGGAGCAGTTGCAATTTTTCAGATTACCACCCGCTCCCGGCGAAATCCTGCAGTTGTCTTCATGACAAATTTTTAATTATATATATTGTAATGAAGTTTTAAAACTTCATTAATAAGGATAGGAAGAAACTCCACGGGGTCTCGCCGAAGCCAGAACCAAGGAAGACAAAAGTCACATTCGCGCTTTTAAAGAAATAAACTCAAGCCAACTCTAAATCAATCTCGTATGATTAAGAATAGTATTATCTAATTATCGTTATTCATGCTAATATAAGTATGATAAGAACTGTAATAACGTCTCGAGATTATTTATATGAAAGTATTAAAGGGAACCCGGCAGAAAGTTAAATAACCTAGAGCAGTAAAAGTTGGTAAACGTTTTTTGTGAGGGGTCGGCGTCGACGGGAGGGGCACTGGAAGAGGACCTGGACGATAACTCCACGGCGACGTTCCATGGGGACGCCGGAATCCTCGCATCAACCAATCCGACACCATTTCAAAACATAGGAACAGTCTGTCAGCTATAAACGCGGAGCACACAGCACCGTAATTTTCCACCAGTATCCATAGGTAAAAGGGTTGGATATAAGGAGACTGCGCACCAAGTTCGCGCCGCTCCTCCAGGTACGGGTAGTACGAGGCGTTAGTTCGGCGAGTGGCAGCACCGGATGGACTATCGTAGCCGACACAACCAACCCCGCAACACTACGCAAATGGGCAACCACACTCTGGCAGGAGAGGGGAGGCTGGCAGCCATGTTATAGATGATAAATCCACAGCCAATAGCAACCCCAACTCGTCCGTTGGCACCAACCAATCAAAGGAGGCCACGCAGGAGGCCGGCAGGGTCCGACTGAAAAATAGCGGCAAGACGACGGAAGCTAACTGGAAAATGACAGAGTCGGCTTGACGACTGCCTACGGGATAGCCTAAAATTCCCAAACGGACCGAGATTTTCCGTAAAATGGATGGGAAGGATTGGACTGCGGCAGCCATGTGGCTGAAAAGTAAGTGGACGTTTTCTCACCCTTTTTAAGTTCCGTTCCCGTTTTGACCCGGTTTTGTAGCAGCCCGTAATCTTGCCGCGAGAGATTTTAAAAATGTGGCGTGAGATCAGCGGAGACCCCCTCGTGGCTTAAAATTTGGAGAGGCGTTCGACCCAAAGACCAGTTTTGATAAGTTGTACTGACCTAACCTCTCCAAATGACCTGGCAAAAGAGTTGCCTAGAAAAGTGAAGGTCGGAGCAAAGGGACGCCCGTGCCTGCGGTAAATCCTCCTCACATAGTGCGCGGGTTCCCTAGAACGAATTCTCTCTCTGCGTCTCTCCGCGTGTCTGTAGGTTGCCAGGAGGTTGACCGAGGATTCTCAGCCTGGCTAAGTGTAAGTAAGATAGCCTGAAGGTTGTCTGGAAGTTGACTGAGGATTCGCAGCCTAAGTGTAGCTAGGATAGCCTGTAGGTTCTCAAGAATTTGACTGAGGATTCTCAGACTGACTGAGTGCAGCTAAGATAGCGTGTAGGTTATCAGGAAGTTGACCGAGGATTCTCAGCCTGACGCATGTAAGAAGAATAGACTGTAGGTTATCAGGGGGATGACAGGGGATACCCAGCCTGACCACGGTTAGCCAGGATAGCTTGTAGATGCTCAGGGGCGGGTCAGGAGAGTCTCTCAACCACTAGTGATTTTGACTGTAAACAAATTTTGTTCTTCTTTTGTTAAACTAATAATAAATAGGTTTTGGCTATCTTTTTACGTAAACCGGAGTGTTTCTAAAGTAATTTTCTCTCTCTCACACGCGAGAATTACCCCTCCCTTCATCTAGTGTCTCGTGTTGATTTGGAGCTAGCATTGCTGCTAGGTAACACCAGGACAGCATAGTGGAGGTTCCGGTAGGGTGGACCATACCTAGCGCATAATAAATTAAAAGGAACTTCGAGGGTTGTTCGTGGGTCAGAAGTGTGTGGCCCATGGAAAGGTTTATTCAGGCGTGACGAGCAGGTAAGTGGCAGCCGTCTTGTGGCTAGGTTACCACACCTGATCCTCCCCCGGTCAGGCCGTTTTAGCTGTAGGCACACGGGATTTTGGAAAACCTAGTTACAATATATATATATATATACGCATCTTAGTTTACTTATACTATTACATAAACATTACTTACAATATTTACGCTTCTAATCTAAGCGACTTTCGTTTCCTTTTTCTTTCACTTTTTTTATACCTCCAATTTTCCATTTTTTCACATGCGTTCTTTCATTCTCTCTCATTTGCTCCTCTAGCACCCTCCAACTCCTTCATTCACTCTTCTCCAAATCCATCCTCCCCTAGAATCTTCACCACATTCTCTTGCCAACTTCCTTTATCCGCGAATCCTTTCCTACATCCTTCCCATACATACTTCCATGTTTCCTCCTCCCATTAACATATTCTACATTTTCAGTTCTCTTCTATTCCCCAATACATCCCCTCTCTTACCTTGTTCCCCAATCTAAATCCTGCTATTCTGGTCCACTTTCTCTCTCGCCATCCCTTTTCCAAATACTTTGGTACTCCTTCCTTTTTTATCATCTTATACCATTGATTGTTTTTTGATTCCTCAATCACCCCCCCCCCCCATCTCTGTATTAATTGTCTGTCCTTGTCCTTTTTTCCAATTCTTCATAATTTCCTCCAGTCCCGTCTTCTATGTTTCTAGAATTAAAATTCTCCCTCCTTTCTTCTTCTCATATCTTCCCATATCCCCATATCTGTTTCATTACCCCTCCTGCTTTTTTATCCTTTCTCTTACATGAGCTCTATGATCTCCATTCGTTTGCAAGATATATCCCAAATATTTAAACTCTTTTATGTCTTCTAACTTTATTCCCTTCCATATTTCCGTCCATTCTTTCTCCCTCCTTTTCTAAACCTCATTATCCTTGTCTTTTCTACATTTGAATTCAGCTTTTTCCCATCTAAGTATTTATCTAATCCTGTAATTAAGCCCGCCATCCCTTCTGCATCCTCTGCCATCAACACTATGTCGTCTGCGCATGCCAGAGTATATAGTTTTTCCTTCCCTACCCTAAATCCTCCCTAACCTTTCATCCTCGTTTCTTGTTCCAAGTCCTCAGATCGAATCAAAAGAAAACCAATTCGAAGTGGACAGTTCGAAAGTCTTTCGAATCGATATTCGATGCGATAAGTTCGATTCGAAAGAAAACCGATTCGAAGTGGGCTGTTCGAAAGTCTTTCGAATCGACGTTGAAATCGGTGTGAAAATAGTCTTCTAGGTGTTTTCAGATTAAAAGAAAAATTGTTCAGAAGATGAAAGAATTAAATTTATGTAAAGAGTGAGATTTATTTCTCATTATTATCAATATCAAACCTTTAAATGAGAATACGTGTTATTTGTGTAGATATAAATAGAGAAAGAGAAGGTTTCAGTGTAATTAAATAAAATTTTAATACTTAAATTAATTCATTCAACTATCAATATCCTTTGACCGTAAACTTAAGCAGTGCAAATCTAGCATTAATATTTTTATGAAGTTCCAATATTTTTATGTATCATTTTAATTTTTTCGCAGGAAATATCGATGAAGTTTTATTTTCTCAAGCATTGTTTCTTTTTAAGATATATCAATATGCTAAATTTATTAATAATGAAAAAAAAGTTTGAATGATGATAGTTGAAATTCATCTTATAATTTTTTTTAACTTTGTTGAATAATAAGGTGTATTTTTTGTGACATGCACTTCTGTTGGTTCAACTGAAATATAGTAAGTAAGTAAATAAGTAAGTATAGTAAATCAGCCCTAACCACCTACCAACCCACCTACCTACCCACCAAACTACCCACCCACCTACCTACTCACCTAAACACCTACCCACCCATCTACCTATCTATCCACCCACCTACCTAACCACCTACCCACCCACCTACGTAAGTACCTACCTACCCACCTACCAACCTACCTACCTACCTGTCTACCTGTCTACCTACCTACCTACCTATCTACCTACCTACCTACCTACCTACCTACTTACCTACCTGCCTACCTGCCCTGCTTGCCTGCCTACCTACTTACCTACCTACCTGCGTGCCTGTCTGTCTGCCTACCTACCTGCCTGCCTGCCTCCCTATTAATTAACTGCCTACCACCTACCTACCTACTTAATTACCTACCATGAAGTATTTTCCAAGTGGAAATACATCACTGGCCCAGGAAAAATGTCCGAATGTCCAGTACGGGGCATCTGCTGGTAACCCTGCGCATCACTGGCGTGCAGTACTGGCGTGGTACTGCACATTACTACTGCTTCTTTACTGGCAAACCGCTGCCGTACGAAAATGCTAGAGTTGATGTTAAAAAATCATTCAATTGTGTTTACGACTATTCATTCATCATCTTACGACTCCATATGGTAGAAATATTATTTATAATAAAAAAAGTGTTCTTTTCAAACTTTTTGTTTAATTTCAAACACCTACCAATGCTATACTCTAAATATATAACCATAAATATATACAAAAAAATGATTGGGAGTATTTTTTAACATAAATTTTAATGGCGCTGCTTAAAATGATTACTCAACATTACATTTTTAAACATTATATTAAAAATCAAAGTTCTA
This sequence comes from Belonocnema kinseyi, assembly GCF_010883055.1. Taxonomy (NCBI): domain Eukaryota; kingdom Metazoa; phylum Arthropoda; class Insecta; order Hymenoptera; family Cynipidae; genus Belonocnema; species Belonocnema kinseyi. The sequence continues at coordinate 114,624,104 of NC_046662.1, read as the reverse complement.
CAGCTACTGGGTTTCAAACCTACATCTAAAGCTGAGCCTATCGCCTAGCAGCCGGGAGTCTTGATATTACTCTATAGCTATACCTAAAGAATTGGAAGTCAGTGCAAAAACCATGCTCATAAGTCACAGCTCAAAAAAAGTAAAAACGAATAAGTTAACTGTCAATGGGAATATAAATAAAATAATTTTTAAGTAGATAATTCAAATCGGGTAAAATTTATAGGGTTTCGTAATCCCGGGCGGATAACCTTATATTTTCGGTCAGGTGCCCATCCGTCCTTCCCCCTGCGTACAAAAGGATATAAGCGTCAACATTTTGCAAAGCAAAACGGAATGAGCGCCGAAATTTGTCACAGAAAAAATGTAAGACTTTTTATAATGCCATAAAATGTAATTTTTGATTACTTTTAATGTGTTTTAGACTATTTTACAGCGATTAAAAATTACATAAACTATAATTTTTTCTGAACATTTACAATTTATCATAGAGATGAAAATTATATTATTTTTCTTAAAGAAAAACAGAGAAAAATTGTTTTCGAAATATTTGTATTTATAGTCTTTCGAAAATTTAGAACACATGAACCGTATTTTTAAACACATTTTTTATATTTTTTCTTTCGCAATCACCATGTTATGAGCCTTTAAGGCCCCCTAAAAAGTAAGCCTTAGAAACCCTGTTGAATTGAAAGCCACATAAAAGAGTTCATTAAAAATATTCTTTCTGCTACATAGGTTTCAAATTTCTTATCTCATCTCTATGACATCTGTTTTCCCCATCATATACAGTAGGTCCTAGAATTTTGGCAATCCTTCAAAAACATGTTAGAGTTTGAAGTTTACCAGTGCCAAACAATTGTCCAGTCGGACAAGAATTTTTGCTGAATTCGAATCGGTTTTCTTCGATTCAAACTGAGGGCGTCGAACGCCGTTCCGAAAGACTTTCGAATTGCCCACTTCGAATCGTTTTTATTTCATTCGAACTAAGGGATTTCGAATATCAATTCATGAGGCTTCCGAACTGCCTAGTCAAATGTTTTTTTAAACCATGGACTTTTTAGATAAAAAACTAAACTGTTTTGTTGAAAATGCAATACGGTTATTGTTCTGTCCATCAAAAATTTTATGTAAAAATCGAAGATTCGAATACTAAGCCACACGACGACAGATGCTTACAAAAGTTTAAGGGAATAATTATAGCTTTCTGAAAGACCTATAATTTTGTCCTCAGCCATCTTAAAGTAAGGTTGGATATTTTGGTTTAATTTATGGAAAACACTATTCAAAAAATCAAAAATTCAAATTTTGAGCCAAGCAATGCAAAATACAAGAAAAAGTCTTAAGCAGGAATTATATCTTTTGTGAAGTCCTACAAAATTGTTTAAAAACATTTTTATCAGACTCGTCATTTCGATTTTATTCATTGAAAAGATTATGAAAAAAATAACAAATTCAAATTTTGAGCTAAACGACGTGAGATACGAAAAACAGTTCCACGGGGGAATTGCAGGTTTTAAAAATTCCTTCAAATTTTTTAAAACCCTTTTTGGACAGGACTTGTCATCTTTGTTTTATTTATCGAAAATACTATGCAAAAAATCGTAAATTCAAACTTTGAACCGAACGATGAGAGATACGGAACAAAGTTTCAGGCAGAACTTACAGCTTTTAGAAAATAATCCATAATTGACTTAAGCCATTTTTTCAAAACCATTTGGGGATAGGACTTGCCATTTTGGGTTTATTTTTGAAAAATACTAGGCAAAATATCAGAAATTGGATTTTTGAGTCAAACGACGCGAAATATGAGGAAAAGTTTTTAAAGATATTTCAGCTTTTAAACATTTCTACACAATTGCTTCGTAAAATTCACTATTTAAAAAGAATTCGATTTTTGTCTTAAAAGCTGTTTGGTTGACAATTAATTATTTGTTTTGGATTAGGATTGAGCTATTTAATCTTGTCATCTTATCGGGCTTTCAAAAATCAACGTTTTTCTTCTCTTGACTTGTTTTCATATCATGCGTTGTTTGGCTTAGAATGTTCGTTTTTTTGTTTGGATTTTGCAAATGCTATAACTCTGATAATTTTCTTTTTATCGAAAAAATGCACAAGGATACATTGTTCGAATTTCCAAGTACTATAAATAGGAGGTCTCAAAACGTGGAGATTTGGTGAAAACCGTAAAACTGAAACATTGCTGTAAGAAAACAAAAATGTAATACATGTTTTTTTTCCTTGAAAAAAAAAAACATTTATATTATTTTTAACTAATTACAAAATTAGCATTAAAATTAATTTATGTGACAAAGCTTTAACATTGTTACTAATTTCACAAAGAAAATAAGGATGAGAATTTCAAAAATATTCTCATTTTATATCAATTTTTATTTTGTAAATCATGTTAGAATTCCTGCTTCTACTTTACCGATATTTTGAGAAAACAATAAAACAGGGAGTTGCTCCGAGGAGCAACGAATAATATATTTAAAATTAATACCCTCAGAGCTGCTCATGTAATGGAATAAGAGATTCAGTCAGAATCCGATTGCTAAAAGCGTCCTCTTAGTCTATTGGTCAAAATGAGTTACCAACGGAAATACAATTACAGGAGTTACCACGGTGTACTGCATATTTATTTACCACTAGAATATTAAATGTTTATTATATAATTATTGTAATGATTCACAATGATTAGTAAGTAGTTATACAAAGAAAACTAATTATTTATTTTTAAAATTAAAAATAAGTATCATATTGTCACATAGGTATTTATATGCTATACATCATAAATTATTACTTATAATTTTAAAGCTATTTCTTCATAGTATCGTCGCAGCTTACGAGCATAAATCTATAAAAAAAATTCTATTACAATGTATAAGAGCTTAAATGTGTAATAAAACAGTTGGAAACAATTGAAATTTATTATTTTTCTGCGAACTGTATCAAAATTAAATAAATTTATATTTCGAGAGAGAATTTTGATGATTCATATGTTTACGAAAATACTTTTCTTATAACATAGAATATTGAAATTCGTTCAACTAATTTGTTTTATCCTGGGTTCATTTTATCCTGGGTTCATTCAATACACTGACATTATTAAAATTAATAGAACTGAATCAATTATTAAAAAAGAGGCGAAATTAATCTCTTTACCGGTGGAGTATATTCATAATTTTAATACAGTAAATTTTGCTTTATAATTTGAAAATTTAGTAAATATTATAAAATATGTTTATCAGTTACAGATTGTATTAATTAATATAAAGTTTGTAGCTAAAACACATATATACTTTTACTGATTTATAAAGTTTTTAAACGAAATTTAAGGTATGATACATATATTTGAAAAAAATTTTAGTAATATTTTCAAGAACTTCAATGTCTATTATTAGTGGCGTGTTTGTCAGGCAGAAGATTAATTCGACGAAAATGCTTGAACATTTCCAAATGTTACAAACTTTTCATTCAAAGCTTCTTACAATATTATTTCTAATTGTATGGTTCAAATGAATGGTGGCTCTCTTGCCTTGAAATTAGAATCACATTATTATTATTACACCATTAAGCCATTTCCCGTTCGGGTTAGGCGTGAATCACTCGATGGGGAAGGGAATGATGTTAGGAAGGGATGTAGAATTTTTAGATTAATCCAGAATCCTCGTGTTATTTATTTATGTAACACGTTCGTTCCGCAGCAGTCACCCCAAGTCTAGCAGTCACCCCAAGTGAAGATCCTCACAAAGTCGTTATGTAAGGTTCCCTACTTGGGCCCATAAGTTTCCAAGGTCTTTTGTTTCAGGCGTCATTCAATCTATTGACACTCTTTTTATTAACTATTTGCCGCGATACTTTTTGTCCTGGCTTACTTCTCTAGCTTCTTTTACGTCCATGCATTTTTTTCATACAGGCTCTCGTGTTTCTGTGGCTTCTTATGTCTCTTCTAAGAAGGATCTGATTCACACATTCTAACCATTCTTTCCGCTGGCTGCCTCTGGGCACGCTGGCATGTATTTCACTCTGATACACTTGCTTCGTTAGTTGATCATTTGACATTCTCTCAACATGTCCGAATCATCTTAACCGATTTCTTTCACATGTCTCTATTAACGTCTCTTCTGCACCACATTCTTTGCGAATTATCTCGTTACTCACTTTGTCTATCAGAGTTTTCCTGCATATTATGCGCAAGAATCGCATGTCAATTGCGTTAATTTTACTCTTATCTTTTTCTTGGTAGGTCCATTTCTCGCTACCGTTTAGGACAATCTGTACAAATATAGAATTTATATTGCTATTTTAGTTTTGTTTTATATCTTTTTACTTCTACAAAGGGGCACTGCTCTGCCAATAAGCTTCTTACCTTCATTTATGCGTCTATCTGACTCCTCATCTATCCTCCTGCGTCTAGTAAACAAGCTACCAAGGTATACCATAGTTTTTGTTTTATTTGCGTTAATTTTGAGGCCCATGCTCTTCATGCTTGCATTCAGTTTATTTAGCATTCTTTGCAAGTCTTTGATTGACTGCCATAACAACCTTATCATCTGCGAATGTTAATCCACGTACCCTTATTGTTTCAAGATCTACACCTTCTTCGTCGAAAAGAGATACCCTTAAACTCTTGTCCATGAATAATATAAATAATCATGAAGACATAACGCATCCTTGTGTAACTCCTTGAATAACATCGAAAGAGTCACTCAAATTTCCATTTACCCTTACACTCGCTTTGCTACCCGTATATGTATATTGTTTTTATAGCTTGTAGGAACAATGCATTGACTCCATACTCCGTTAGGGCTTTCCAAAGTTTACTTCTATCTACCTTGTCAACAGGTTTATATATATGCTCGACACAGTTTCTCTCGGTCAGTCAGCGATCTAAAGGGAAGTAGACTGAAGATCGTTCGTCGAGGAGTCGTTCGTCGAGGAGGTGTACCGCGATCAAATGAAAATCGCTCTACTGAATGTTTTGAAAAATTGGAGTTAATTTAAAAGATAATTAGATCTTTTACAAGTTATGAAGAGACTAAACAATATTTTAAAAAGTTTCGAAAATCTTTTCAAGTTGGAAAATATTTTTAAACTCTTGAAAGGTTTAAAACTCATAAATAACTTTTAAAATATTATAATTTTTGTAACGTTTTAATAAATTGTACCAACTTATAACTAAAATTTAGGATATTTAAATAATATAACAATCCAATTTAAAGCCTCTTTTTAACGTCCAATAGTCAAATTGATAAGAAGAATTCCTGAAAATAAAATCAAGAATCTAACGACCAAAGTGTGAGTGCACGAAAGTTAACCAAGAATTACTCAAGTTTTCAAGGCAACCTCAAAGTGGCATCAAAAGCTGGCCTATGCTTTCGCT
>NC_046662.1:114617406-114618621 GCF_010883055.1 Belonocnema kinseyi | reverse complement strand
GTCCTTGGGTCACTCCGTGTTCTTAGGGTGCACGAGGCTTTTGCTGGATCGTCGTATTGATTCCTTTTCAGACTGTAACCACCTATCTCACGGTTGTGAGACATGGTTATGGCTGAAATTTTACCGCGATTCCGCTGGAAGCGGGTGCAATTATTCAGATTAGCATCCGCTCCCGGCGAAATCCTGCGGTTGTCCTTATGACAAATTTTTAATGATATATATTTAATGAAGTATAAATATAATATCAAATTAAAAATCTAATGTAAAAATCTTTTTCAAATTAATATTATTAATTTATCATATCGATATTCAAGAAACATATAAAAAATAATATTCTTAATTATTAATATACTTGTAATAAAAAAATAAAAATTTTAACTACTAATTTAGATTTTCTTTCACACACACACACACACACACACACACACACACACACACACACACACACACACACACACACAAAAGCAAATCCACACAACGAAATTTATGTAAAATGTTAATAATATTGATATTGAATAGCTCGTAATATATAAGATGTTGAATTTAAAGATGATCCTCTAATTATTATTATACAAACTGTTAATCTTTAAAAACATAAATTTAAATTAAAATAATATGAATTAAAATAATTAGATATAATTATTCATATTATTAATTATAAATTATTTAATAATTGTATTACTGTACAAACTGGAGGCAGTGAATCAACAAATAGTGTTTATTATAATAACATTTTATAGTTGAAAAAATCATTAAAACCAATGCTTAATTAAATAATTTTAAACTGCTACGTGAAATTAAACAATTTTAAAGGAATACTTAAAATGGTATAATTTCAAACAATTGGCCGCTAAAAATTTATGGATTTTACAACTTAATAGTTAAACTACTTTGTTATAAATTAATTTTTTTTTTAACATTTAACTAAATTTTCTACCAAATTCAGCACTTGAATTGTTAACAGACGAATTTTCTACCAAATAAGCTGTTGCATTTTCATCGTTACTAGGGAAAATTCCATAATGCTAGTTAGCCAGGGTTCAAACATAAAATAAAACCTGTGATAACTTATTCTAATTATAATCTTTAAATTGCAAATGACAACGCTGGAATCGCAAAAAAGTAGATTTCGAATATAATATTTTCAAATTGCTGATTTCAAAATTCGAACATTTCTATGTTTGATATTTTAATCCTCATTAGGACAAAGCAGAT
>NC_046662.1:114615659-114617306 GCF_010883055.1 Belonocnema kinseyi | reverse complement strand
TTCACCAATAAGGTGCACAGTACTGTACTGATATTTTTATCACAGAGTTTTAATACTAACGCACTGTAACGTTAACACCGAAAGTCAGAAACTTGTGAAATGTCAAAACTGTTTGCGTCATGTTTCGAACGCTCAGAAGGAAATGAATGTCCAGTTCATTTGCAAATGAGTATCTATTTGAGGCAAATAAATATGTGTGAAGACCTGAAAATTTGACTTGCTGAAAAAGTCGTAAACGCAGAGGGCTAACTGGTGCCAGGCATAGACGAAATGCGTTGCAGAGATTCATAGAAAACACATGGCTAGCTAAAACCCAAATTTTCCTTGAGGGGCGGAGAGGCGATATCTCGAGAGCACTTGTTTGGGGTCGTTCGTCCTGAGCAGGCGCTTTGACAGTTTCTTCAGAATTTTCCAGAATATTCATAACTTAAAACTAATAATTAATTGTTTGCTACGCATGTTTTGTTATTGAGACTTAAATATACAGATACTTTTTAATTAAAAGTTCGAAATATTTATTGTTCCAACATATGTGTACTTCGAATTGAAAAAATTATATATTTTAGCCAAAGAAATGTTAATAGGATTAGGTTAACATTATATTTGATTTAAAAGTATAACCTATTGGTCGGAATGGATTATTTATTTGTATCAGTGAGCTCATTGTTCCAAATGAATGACGCAGCAATCGCCTCGACGTTGACGCAACCTGAAAACGTGTAAAGCTCTATTTAACCTTCTACAAATAATGCCAAAGAAATATTTCTCAAAATCAAAAACATGGATAGTAAATTTAATAGCAAATTACGTCAACATTCATTAATAAAATATGTATTTATGTCAGTTTAATGGATATGCATTTATCTTATGTTAGCAAAATATCTATTTGATTGTAAGAAATATTTGTTTAGAATAGCCTACTTCGTATTTTACATTGAGTAAACAAATGTTTACAAAACAAATGAAGAAAAGTTTCTAATTTATCAAGATACTGATTTATTCGAAGGAATGTTTATTTATTATAAATAAGTAAATTCTACTACTCGAATGAAATTTTTCCTTTAAGGGGGACTTAAAACGTGTAGGCCAATTTTCGAGCCAATTTTCATAAATTTATTGTGGAAAAAGTAAAGAAGATATCAGCACGGGATTTATTTTATTCTATTGTACCTTTATCGGATTTCACACATAATTTTTTTACATGCCAATGTTGACTTCCAAGCCCTGGAAACGACATTAACAGCGACCCTGTAAAAAGTGCAGGATCAAACAGTTTTCAGGATTAGGTCCACCCTAGTTATCCGGACACTTTTGCAAAAAAGTCATTTTTTTACATTTTTTCTGTCCTCTTTGAAGCTGTCAAAATCAGCAAAACGAAATTTGTCAAAAATGAACGATCGGGACCTCACCAAGCGTTTTCTGTTAACTAAAAAAAAATTGATCACAATACTTTGAGTTGTTCCCTCGTAATCGTGCACACCAATTTGAAAAATGCAACTTTTGGGAAAACGCGTTTAAAGTTTTAAAACATTATAACATGCGAATCATTGGACATGGGTTTGCCCTGTAATTTCTGGTCCATAGAGTTCGCCTTCCTGGTCAAGGAGAAATTCACGAAAAATATCGGTCGGGCTGGAAAACTATTCA
>NC_046662.1:114602723-114615559 GCF_010883055.1 Belonocnema kinseyi | reverse complement strand
TCGAACTAGAGAAAATTCTGTCAAACCCTTTAGAATCAAACATAGAGCTTTTTTCGAAAAATGGTATGATTCTTGTTTTATTCCAATTAATTGAATATTGATACATTTTTTGCCACTGGGAAGTAGCGAACCGCCACTATGAGCGTACTCATGGTGAACGGAGGATTGGGGCCTGTGTCTCGCTGTGAAATTGCAGGTGATCTAGACTGTTATTTTTTCGGCGATACTTTAAACATCGTAAAAGTTCGGATCGAACCCAGGATTGAGATTGAGTGCCTGTCATACCTCGCTCAACTTTTCTATTGTTAGAGGTTACAGCCGGTTTAAAGAAATTAAAAATGATTAAATATTAAAGAATTTTATTTTAATATTCTGCATTCGGTTCATTACATAACGACGAGAAGATTAAATAAAGAGAAAAAAATCGGTCAATCCGCTCAATTTCTGAATATACCTTTTTTCTCTCTTCATTCATAATTTTTCTATCTTTTTCTTGAATCGTTATTTGTTTCAAATACTACTTCTTGCGTCACAATGAATGTGCTCTTGGTCAGAATTGATTAAATATTTTGCTTTAAGACTCATATTTTGTGATTCAATTTCACTGCTTTTCATTCGAAAAATTAAAATATTTTTCACAAATAGCGAGGGAGTCTACTTTTTCGAGGTGGCGACCGAGCCATAGAATTATAATATTAAATGGCACAATGTGTACAGTTTATACTTTGTTTTAAATTTTTACAAAAATTATAAATATATTTCCAATCGATTTACAAGATGGAGTGTCTACGAAATAAATCTATATCAATACATTTTATTACCAACCGACCATCACCCCCCTGTAGCGCTCCAAATATGACACAAAAATAAAAAACTACATTTTTACGTTCATTATTGTTGCTTTGTAGCAAATATCCTTCGTATTTTTCTTACAAATAATTATCAGTGGATAATTTGAATATTTTCCATTACTTTTTAAACATTTTTCAATTGTTTAAAGAAATTTACATTATTTCAACAATTATTTAAACCCAAAAAAAGGACAAAAACATTCGTATTTTCCTGATTGAAATGTAATCGTTTGTCATTTTTCGGAGTAGAAAATTGTTCTAATAACATTATGTAATTATTTAAACGATTATTTATGACGGAAATTTAAAGAAAAAACAATAATTAATTGTATAAACAATAACATTAAGATTTTAGCAAAATCAACTAGTCCTCGAAATCATTGAATTTTATGTTCAACTCAGAAAGTACGATTTCAAAAGTATTTTTTGAAAAGTAATTATTTAAACAAATTATATTGGTTTGATCAACTAAAAAGTGGTTCGTCTCTTCTTTGTATACACTATACAGTCATGTAATATACTATTTAGTTATTGAAAAAAAACTGAGCGAATGAGGATTGTTTAAACAAATATAAATTTATTAAGCATAAAAAAAAATGTATCAAAATTATGTAATTATTCAACAAAACGTAGCATAGGATACCAATTTAGAAAAAGTGGACATCTCCAGCTCAATGTTTATTAATTTGGAAAATAAACAATAAATAATTGTTTAAATGATTACATAATGTTTTCAGAAAAATGTACTATTCCAAATAATGACAAAGAATTACATTTAAATCAGAAAATACGATTAATTTTTACATTTTTTAGGATTAAATAATTGTTTAAATAATTTACATTTCATTAAACAATTGACAATTGTTTAAAAAGTAATGGAAAATATTCAAATTATCCACTGATACTTATTTGTAAGAAACATACGAAGGATATTTGCTACAAAGCAACAATAATGAACGTAAAAATGTAATTTTTTATTTTTGGGTCATATTTGGGGCGCTGCAGGGGGGTGAGGGTGGGTTAGAAATAAAATGTATTAGTATGGATTTATTTCGTAGACACTCCATCTTGTAAATCGATTGGAAATATGTTTATAATTTTTGTAAAAATTTAAAACAAAGTATAAACTGTACACATTGTGCCATTTAATATTATAATTCTATGGCTCGGTCGCCACCTCGAAAAAGTAGGCTCCCTCGCTTTTTGTGAATAATATTTTAATTTTTCGAATGAAAAGCAGTGAAATTCAAACACAAAATATGAATGTTGAAGCAAAGTATTTAATTCTGCGAATTGCATACCCCGAAAAGTTTAAACCTTGAAAATAAAGTATATGGAAGTTCCATATTTTTCTGATTCAGCAGTTTCCAATTCTGGGGGCAGCATCTTTTTTTCAGGATTTTTTGTCGTACAATCGGAGAAGAGAGAGAAAAGGTATATCCAGAAATTGGACAGATTAACCGAGTTTCTTCTATCTTTTTTTAATCGTATCGTGGTTATATAATGAACCGAAAGTAGAATATTAAAAGTAAATTTCTTAACATTTAATCATTTTTAATTTCTTTAAACTGGCTGTAATCTCTAACATAAGGAAAGTTGAGTGAGGCATGGCAGGCACTCAATCTCAATTTTGGGCTCGATCCGAACTTTTACGATGTTTTAAGTATCGTCGAAAGAGTAACACTCTAGACCACCTGCATTTTCATAGCGAAACACAGGCCCCAATACTCCGCTCACCATGATTACGCTCATAGTGGCGGTTTGCTATTTCCCAGGCGCAAAAAATCGCATCAATTTTCAGTTCATTCGAAAAAACAGGAACCAGACTATTTTTCGAAAAGAATTTCTCTGTTTGATTCTGCATTTAAGAATTTATATTCGGTGTTGGAAATATGAAATCAAACAATTCAGAATTGAAGAAGAAAGGCTTAGCAGATTCAAATATGGAAAAATTAACTGATTCAAGTGCGTTCTGATCAATACAAAGAATGGAACTCATTGAATCAAATAAATATTTCTTTAAAGGACTAATCAGCAATGTGACTCCAATACCGTGTTGAAAATAGAACGGACCTCTTTTTCTAACGCGTGGAGATAGAAAGAGAGGTTTGTTCAATTTTCAACTTTGAAAATGCCTGGTTCGATTAAAAATTACTATGGTGAAAGAATATTTTTTTGATGCTAAGAAATAGGATTGAACTAAATTCATTTTCTTGTTTTTAATTTTTTTTATTCATCCTGTACTTTTTATTAATTTGCGTAACTACGAATTTGAACTTAGTAGGAACGAACGAGAATTGAGTAAAGGGTGACCCCAAAATTGACACAGAAAAGTCTTTTATGGATCAAGACCTCTTCCTTACTGAATACGAATAGTGCATGTACAACATGCGACGTTAGACTATGATTGACTAAAATTAGCTGGGGCTTGATAACCGTGCTGAAAGCTGAATGGCACCTGGGCGAGGTGAGTTAAACGGTGACTCTGGAATACCGAGCGACTTCTCAGAATATGCAGCCCTTATTATTGCATGCATTATTGCGTGCTGAAAATGATATAGATGGAAACACAATTGTGATTGCGCGAAACGCCTACATTGAGTGGACGAATCTACTCAAGAATGATTTGCTAGACTGGTCGATGCCAGCTAGCTCTCTGCTCGCGGAGGCTTTATGGTTTGCCAAAAACTCCGAGAACTTCATCACGTATCGCATCAATCATTGCGAAATCGACGTGTCTATCTTTTGAAAAATGAATATGTAGGTGGAGCGCTTCTCCAACCGCTGCTTTAACAAGCTGCAGACGAAGATTTTGAAGCGACATTAAGACCAATCGTGGAAAGCAGGTATTTTCTGAGAGATGATAACGATTTCAGGACAATGAGGAACAGTGACATGCAGGTTCCTCCTAAGCCCCAAGATCTGACTGAAATGGATACCTCCCGTCTTGAGGATATCTCGGAGGAGTCTGACCTTTGGCTGATTCAAATCGAAGGCTAAAACCTCTTTAGCGATCACCCTGATTCTTTCAAAAATTCATCCAAGTTCAACAAAGTAGAGGCTTTTTGGAGAAAGGTATACAAGATCCTGAAAACACTGGAGTTGAAAGAAGATACTGATCTTATCATCCACTTCTAGGATTTTTACGAGAAAGTCATCATCTGAGGAGGAATACTCATTAATCACTGCCGAAGAGGTGAAAAAGGCACTTAGGGGTACGAAGAACTTTTCCTACGTAGGATTAGATGGTATCAATGACTTCTGGTTGAAGAAGTTTACTTCTACGCACCAACATTCGACCTACATATTCATCTCATAGTAAAGTCGGATACGTCAATTCCGCAGTGGCTTCTGTCAGGGCATAGGAGAGATTGGTATGGACTTTAGATTGAACGAGTATGCAAAAATTCATTTGAAGAACGGAAAGATTATTTTCCCTCTCAAGGACCCTGAACTTGTGGATATAAGTGTTACTAGACATCTTAAAACTGGAGACACCTATACATACCCAGGCATGCATCAAAGCCGCATTCAGCACGTAACATCTCTCTGAAGAAGATACAAGAATCTTCTTTTACAGATTTGGTCTTCGCGGAATAGGTGGCCGAGACACTTGGCCTGCATTTTTATATCAGAAGTGACGAAAGTGCATTACTCTATCTAGATGCTTTACTTATAAACGCCGAAGTAAAGAAAGCAGAGGTTGAAAATTCTTCAAATAGCTACGTCCCAAGAAAATGCACGGACACTTGACCGAAATGTAGAAAAATTGTCCTTCTTAAAGAAGAAACCTTTCGCTTTTTTCAGATCATCAGGACTTAATTCATGTACAGAGGGTTTCATTTTCGGATGACAAGATGATGTCATTTTCAGGTTAGTATACCGTGACCGCATTTTATGTCTAGAAGTTCCCAGCGATAGGTGCAGAGTGTGTCATACACACAATGAGTACCTAGAACACATACTATCTGGGTGTGCCACATGGCTACTGCGTATCTCTTTAGACATAATGCGGCGCTGAAAGTGCTTTATTGCCATCTTTGCCGCGACTACGGCCCAGCCCTGCCGAACGCTCCGAAGGAGATAAGAATCAATTGTCCAAAACTAGAAGTGCCAAATTTTCTGGAACTACAAATTTCGGACAGCAGTCTTCATTGCAAATTCCAGGCCTGACATCGTTCTCTAAGACTTCGAGAAGCGAGCTATATTCTTGATCGAATTCTAGGTTCCGGCCGACTACAACATCTCTGCCAAGGAGAAGGCAAAGGAGGTGAGTTATCAAGGGCACAAAAGGGAGCTGCAACCACTGTACCCGAAGTATACGGTTAAATTAATTGACCTTGTGATCGGTGCTCTCAGAAGTACGAAACTACCAAAGGTTCGTAACCTCAAATCCATACCCGCTTGCCAAAAATATGCCAAGGTTATTGCGTGGTGGATGCAAAAAGCTGTCATCCTTGGGTCACTTCGTGTCTTCAAGACACACGATGGTTTCTCAGGCCTGTCGTGGTTTCATATTGCACCGTCACACATATCACGGTCTTGAGACATGGCCATAGGCGTAAGTTACCCCGTTTATACTGAGAGCGGGTGTCATTTTTAGATGGCAGTTGCTCCCACTGTGACCTCGGAAAGATATTCTTAGTTCAGTCCGTATCAAAAATGATGCCTAATTCTTGAAAAATAACCAAGCTCTGAATATGTTAATATATATTGTTCAAAAAATTTAAAATTATTGTAAATTCTCAAATCAGCGTAGAAAAAAAACATCATCGGAAAGATATTCTTAGTTAATTATGTTAAAAATGGAGCCTATTCGTAGAAAAAACAAAGCTTAATGTTATAATTCAAGTTGTTTAAATAATTAATAGTTCCTCTAAATTTGCGAAGCAACATAGAAAAGAGTCATCGGATAAACATTGTTAGTGGAGTCCGTGAACAAATTAACGTGTATAAAGAAAGCAAAAATCTTAATTTTCAAACGAAATTGCTTTAATAATTAATAGTTCTCGTAAATTTACAAAGCAACATAGAAAATTGTCAACGGACAAACATTGTTAGTGGACTCCGTGAACAATTGACTCTTAGAAATAAAACCAAACTCTTAATTTTTAATGGAAATTGTTTAAATAATTTATATTATTATAAATTTTGTACGGAATTGTTTCAATAAGATGGTGCTCGTGACGGCCCTGCACGAAAGTGTTACCGGGCCGTATCCTTGTCGAAGCGAAAATCCCCGAGAGGTCCCGAAGCGTAGGGCAGCGCATATACCATCGCCGGCTGAGTCAGTCGTGTTTCGGGCTCAGATTCGAACCCTGTTCTTGGTTCGCTTGTCTCTCGCGAGTGCCTAAGGGTATCCTCTCACACTGGGAATTATTCGCATCCCTCATAACCAAATCGCCTCAACACCTACCAGGAAGGGCCTCTACTCTTAGATCCATGTCTCCGGCCAGGGTCAACTCCTCCATTGCGAAATATCCACTCTAAACTACCGGAGAATACTCGCGATGGATTGCCGGCTAAAGTACGACGACTGTAAGTGGTATTAAAGTTCTTTTACCTTTCCTAATGCGATTGTCTCATTGTGTCGTAATCCTTACTTCGACATCCCAAAATCCCTACTTCCCTCCTCGGTCTTACCTCCATAACACCTGGCGCCCAACATAAAAACCCCACACTCTACCTTGAAAATTCCTAGAAACCTGCCGAAAAAAAGGGGAGACACATTTTCAAAAATTAGAAAAAAGTTTACTACTGACTCAACTATGAGACTCTTGAACTTTTCTCCCAATTCTTATTGATCCTCATTTTCAGTTGCCTAAATTTATACTGCACTTTCTAGCATAGAATATTTATGCGATATTTTTTATTTTTGAAATAATAGATATTGCGATTTATTTTTGCACAAGTTTATAGATATTTAATTCGATATCTAATATGTAATGACTAACGTATATTTTTTCTGACTTGCCAAATTGATATATATATATATATTGAATGTTGCTAAATGGGAATGTTCAACACATTTATTGTACCTATTCTCATGCTTTTACATGTGCCCACTTACTATGTACCTAGATTAAAGGTTCGAAGTACACAAAATGAACCAAGCCCCGAAATAAATTAGCAAAATGAATTTTTAAATTTAGTTATCGAGATGTAACCTTAAGGCCATGTGACGAGAGGGTCACGTGACCAAACCTGGTCTTCGATTTTTCTTTCCCAACTTACGTCTAAACGAAATGAGGTATCGCTCTGAAAGTTTGGGAAATGAAAGAGGAGGTAATAAAGTCCATGTCTCGACTTTGTTCCGGTGACAATTTTGAGAAAAAATTTTTTTGAAGAAAATACCAGTGAAAGTTTTCTTTCCCAACTTACATCCACACGGAATGAGATATTGCGTTAAAAATTTGGCACGAAAAATAGAAGCCATACAAGAATTTGTCTCTGGTCCTAAATAATTAGAATAGTGAAAAAAGTTTATTTTTAATTTCTATTTTGGAGAAATACCGACCGTGCTGTCGTCGAACCCTGCAAGCAATTTGCAATGTTGTGAATGGGCTAGTTATGAGGTTTATATTTATCAAAGTGGGACAAAACAACAAAAATCGCTACGAAGATTATGCACCATAATGCAAAAACTAATGTTTGCACTTAAAATGCAAATAAACATATTTGGTCTGACATACGTATCAGTCTGGTATCAGCTGTGTCAAAGCAGCACTAGCGCAGCGAATAGACAACTTCGAACTTCTAGGGGTCTGTGGGTAAAACAGATTGCATGATTACCGTCAGAGAAATTTAAAAGTCAAACTTCTGTTGTAAAACTTTTTTCTTCCTCCAACTCTTTGTAAGGCCACAAACGATCCTTTAATATTTATCAACATTTCCCGAAAAAAATTTCCGCGTTATTTAAACTTTTATTTTTCAATATGGGTGAAAAAATATTGATCTTAGGGCTAACTTGATCAGCTGTTACACTCATCACATGGCCTTAAAATAAAAATAAAATTGTAATGGGGTTTTAAGACAAAGAACTCTAAAGATTGAAAATAATATCAGGCGTGTAATCAAGTACCTACGAGCAAGCCGTACTCTTACGACCCGCGGCAAGGTCACGCGAAGTGTCTTCTAAACAAAGGACTAGAGAACGAAAATAAACACATTTTCGAACTCTTCAACAATAATAAAACTAATTGAGACTTTCATTAAATTTCTCCAAACAAAATCGGAATTTTTAATTGAGAAAACAAATCGGACTTTTATACAGGATATCTCATCAATACAAATTAAAACTAAATGAAACTCTGGTCGGGTGTAGTCAAAAATGAAATGATATATCAACTATGAAACAAAACGACCAAGCGAACTTAGATTTGGAATACGCCACTGCACTTCCAATCCAAAACAATAATCCGATTAATACAGTGACAAGACCAACGATAAGAAATATGGTCTCGACCACACCCCAAAATACGGGTACCATACCCAAAATTATAAATAGATCAATGGGTCGCGGTAGAGGTTTCGCTAAGAAAAATTTAGAAACCTCAATGACAGATGGGTTAGACAAAAACAGACTGACCCAATCAAAAATTACAGAACCACCTCATATTCGAAATAAATAACCCCCACATAATAACTTTACTCAAAACCCTAACAAAAACTTCGAGTCCATAGACAACACATTCTTTTGGGATAACGATAATCTCACCGTAAACACACACAATTCATGTTAGAGACTAATGAACCTTTAGAAAGCGTAGAATTTAACGAATTTATGAACCAACCGAGAGAAAGATTTTTTAAAGAAAGAGAAGAAAAGACAAGAAACTTAAAGTTTACATTAGACCCGCCAGCTAATAGCTCCTTCGAATATAGGCAGAAAATATTAGAAAAAATAGAAACGAATCTCAACAGACAATCCGTTCAGTTTAATTTAGAAGAAAATTTACAAGAACCTCGACAAATTTCTTACAATAACATTGAAACCCGAAGCAGATTAGGAGATAATGATTTAAAAACACAAGACTAAGACGACAGTGAAACATTACAGAACAGAATTAACTCAAACCAAGACAAATCACGGAGACTCTCGACAACAACTAACCGGTCAAGCAGATATTTCCGAACTCGCAATAATAACACAGATAATGAGTATGAATTCGATAATCAAATTATTAATCAAACAATTCAAGCCACTTGCTTCCCATTCGGTATGGTCCAAAACTTTGTGAGATTTTCTGCGATTGAAAATTATTCAATTTATAGACATAGCCTATTTCAAAGCTATTTTCGGTTTTTCTTATTATTTAAATGCATGTTTGAAGTCACGTGATTTCTCAGTTTGAGTGTGTGATGATAGCCTTGTCGCTTGAGAAAACCAGTGTGCGAGCAGCAGTGAATCGCGATAGATCGTTGTCCGATCTTTCCGGATTAGTAAAGTGACTAACTCAATGAAGACATTAAATCTTACATCTTACAAAAATGTCTATATAAACGAGTGAGTGATCTGTGTGGTTCTCAAAAATGGTCTTAGTCGGCCAAGTATTCTATACTTGAAATAAAACTTGAACTATTTATTATTTCTAACAATTCTTCTCTGTCTATTCCTGATCTGACAAAATAAACCTATCAAATAAGAAAAGAATATGAAATGTACATTAAACGTAACGATTTCGAAACCTTTGAGCAACTAGAGGTTTTGGGCAATAAATGGGAAACTGAGTTAGCCAAATCAAAAATTCGAGGGCAAGTTTTTTACAAATTAACGAACCTAAAATCGAAGACAAAAATGAACAGAAGCGTAACAATAGTAACGGGGATAGAGATAATGCGAAGCATAATAAAGATTCAAGGGGAAACCAGAATAGTCAAAAGGATTACCAAAACGGAAACCAAAAACAAAATAACCATGGTAATAGACCAAGGTACCAATACAACCCCTACTACCAGATGTTGCCAATGTTTAACCAAATGACGTTAGGCTTAAGTTAGGGTCAAGGTAACCCAATGATTGATTTTCCTGCAGAAAAAAACAGAAAACAATTCAGAAAATAATAATGACGAACAAAAATCAAACTTCGGAAGTAAAAATAAAAAACCGGGTAACAATACTAATAAAGACTTTCAAGACAAAAGAAACTCTAATTATGATTTAAAAAAAAAGAACTTCAATACAAAAACGAATGAGGACACAAACAATTTAAATTTTTTTAATTGTGGGTTAATGGGGAATTTTAGATAAGAATGCCGTATTACACATACAACCAGGGAAACTGGAAGGGCGGGTACTAGGTACAAAAATAATACAACCTAGAATTGAAATGCCAGAAATCTTAAATTCGGATAAAGATGAAATAACGGAAACACGTTTTGATATAATGACAAAATTCGAAGGTAATCTATCTCGAATTCTGGTCGATTCTGGTCGATGTCACACATTCATACGCGGGTAAAGAATAGTTGGAAAAAATCCAAAATTCAAAAATTTCAATTCTAAAACCAGTTTCGCGCAAATTAACAGTCGCGAACGGAGAAACCGTCGATATAATTGGATAAGCAATAGTTCCAATTATGATAGGAAAGAAAGTAAAACACATTATGTTCAGGTTGGTTGCAAAATTAAAATCCGTAGGTATTTTGAATACAGATATGCTATAAGCTCTACGGATGACCCTAAGCTATGACTCAGAAACCTGGTGGCTACCAGGGAGTCCCCCAACCCGCTATCCTATGGAAGCTTATGCAAACTACTCATCTTAATAATCGAGGTTAGAACCGAAAACAAACCTGACAAATACCCCAAAAATTAAAGATAGTAGAATACCTCTAGTACCTATTAATCCCAACCAATCCCAAAAAACCAAAAATGCTCAAAATCAATTAACAAATCCTACAAAAGGCATCCCTAGCCTAATAAGCGTCCCCACGAGCAATAAATCCCAACCCCTCGAGAGCATGCCCACCTACGACACTAGCGACGACTCAGGTACACAAGACTCACTTAATTTAGTCAAACCTAGAATTAGGAAAAGAGTTACAAAAAATAATTCAGGGAAAATGTATTATAATAGCAAATACGAGAACGAATATATAAGTAACGATTGTAATCTTTGGAAGAATAACAAAGTTACCAATCGGAAACAATCAAAAAACGAATCTCAAAAAGCCAATGAGATAATAGAAAGCAATAACAGAAATCAATGGGCTTCTTTTAAAAATAAGGCGATTAAGTTAAATAATGTTATGGATAGCTTAGGAAAAATCTACGAAAAAAATAATCGATCAGCGGAAATTTGTGAAGGTATTGTTGACCTTAACGAAACCAAAAATCACAATTAGAAAAACTCCCTGAAAATGAAATTAAAATTGGCTTAAGAAAAGAACATAGGGCAACTCATCTAACGCAACATAAAATAGACGTATACCGCCATGAACCTACTTTTTCCGATTGGTCAAACCTTATTGTTATGATAAAAAACCCTGGGAAAGATTATAGATTCTGTTTAGATTTCAGAAAAGTTAATAATATTACAAAAAAATACCTCTACTCAATCCCACTCATGACAAAAATATTGGACACTTGAAGATCAGCAAAATTCATTTCAAAAATTGATTTAAAACCAGCTTATTTGCAAATTCCATTAGAAGAAAGTTCAAAACAAATAACATTCACAGTACCGGGAAAGGGCATGCACCAATTTAAAAGGATGCCACTTGGTTTAACAAATGATCCAGACACTTGCCAAAGGCTTATGGACAAAATCATTACTCCAGACTTAAAGCCAA
The DNA here is from genome assembly GCF_010883055.1 of Belonocnema kinseyi. NCBI lineage: Eukaryota > Metazoa > Arthropoda > Insecta > Hymenoptera > Cynipidae > Belonocnema > Belonocnema kinseyi. The sequence continues at coordinate 114,603,914 of NC_046662.1, read as the reverse complement.
ACGTTTTTTGTTATTTAGATGACATTGTTATAGTAACTCAAAATTTAGATGAGCATTTAAAATACTTGAATATTGTACTAGATAAAATAAATTATGCAAATTTAACGATTAGTCCGAACAAATGTGAATTCGGCTTCCCAGAAATTAAATATTTAGGCTTCAAAGTTAACGATAAAGGGCTCCAAATAGACGAAGAAAAAATCCGCCCATCCTAGAATTCCCTAAACCAAAAAACAATAAACAATTACAGCGCATAATAGGGATGGCAAGTTGGTACTGAAAATGTACTCCACACTTTGCCGAATTAATAGAACCAATAAACCAATTATCGAAATAATAGAAACAATAAACGGACCACTCAAAAAAGATAAACAATGGGATTGGGGATTAGAACAGGATGAGGCATTCAAAAATTTAAAGACCTTTTGACTTCAGCACCTATATTAACCTGCCCAGATTTTACTCAACCCTTCCTACTCGAAACCGAAGCGAGTAATACAGGGTTGGGAGCCGTACTTACACAAACGATTGATGGCGTAAAGTACATGATAGCATTAGAACTTCTTGAATATAACTTATGACGGGAGTGATACCAAGTAGGGGATTTTTGGAGGCAGGAAGCTGAGATAGGCGAAACCACAGAAAATACACCATCGTGAATTTAGAAAACCATTTTGTTACCACTTACATCAGATGGCGAGGCGTTTAGTTCGTGGCCAGACTGGCGGCCGGGTTGCCAAGTTTGGCATACTAAACAAACAAGCTGCTACTCAAGATATACAAAAAATAAAATAAAACTCCACTCACCTACGACTCCAAACAACAAAACCTTTTTTTATTAAATGTTACAGAAACCAATAACCATGAAGGACAACACTAACTGAAAAATCATCGAAAGCACCGCATCTCTTAGAAACAATTTGAGCGATAACATACAGACTTTTGAATGCCAATTTTGCAATAAACACATACTTATACCAATTTATATCATGCACGACTCCTTTTGCTACGAGGGTAGTTCAATAAGTCCTTAGAATGACCAACAGATGGCGAGCGAATCGCTCCAAATCACCTGTTTTCAGTCAGCATCACTCCCGACTAGATATATGGTGCAGTCACAGTCCACATCTTCTGAGTTTACGTGTTCTTATAACCAATTGAAAAAAAAAATTGTTCGTTAAGAAAAATGGA
>NC_046662.1:114599387-114602623 GCF_010883055.1 Belonocnema kinseyi | reverse complement strand
ATTTCCAGACAACGAAGACGTCATTGCCTCTGTAAGTGCTTATTTTGAGGAACTTCCGAAAACGCACTTTTCTGAAGGATTAAAAAAACTTGAAAAGTGATTCACCAAGTATATAGAGGTCCAAGGAGATTATGTTGAAATATAAAAAAAAATTTACCCAAAAAAAATTGTTTTTATACTTCATTCTAAGGACTTATTGAACTACCCTCGTACCTCCGTAACAATTTGCAAAGACACATAGAATAGGGGCATCAGATAAACATCCTTAGTGGACTCTGTAAACATATTTCCTCGTAGAAAAAAGGGCACACATTTAATCTTGTAATCGCAATAGTTTAAATAATTTATATCCTTGTAAATTTGCAAAGCAACATAGAAAAAAGTCATTGGATCAACTTTGTTAGTGGACACGGGAAACAAATTGACTGTAGAAAAAACATCAAATTCTTAATTTATTAATTATGTAAAAAAATAAGCTCGTTCGTAGAAAGAATGCGAAACTCTTAATTTTTTATCGAATTTGTTTAAATAGTTAATAGTTCTTGTAAATTTACAAAGCAACATAGAAAACAGTCATCGGATAAACCTTCTTAGTTGACTTCGAAAAAATCATTGGAAAGATATTCTTATTGTTAGTTAATTCTGTAAAAAAAATGGATCTTGTTTGTAAAAAGAAGACCAAACTCTTCATTTTTTAATCTAAATTGTGCAAATAATTAAAATTCACTGTAAATTCACAAAGCAATATAGAAAAGGGTCATTGGATAAACATTCCTAGTGGACTCTGAAAACAGATTTGTTTGTAGAAAAAAGGCCAAACACTGATTTTTGTAATCGAAATAGTTTAAATAATTTATATTCTTGTAAATTTGCAATGGAACATAGAAAAGAGTCACCGGATAAACATTGTTTGTTGAGTACGAAAACAAATTGACTCGTAGAAAAAAGCCAAACTCTTAATTTTTTAATCGAAATAGTTTAAATAACTAAGTTTATATATTTAATCTCTCCCTTTTACGGATTTGAGGTCCTCTGTTCCCTATACATATATTTACAATTCCATGCTTGGTCTAACTATAATGAAATCAATTTTTGCTTTTCTGCATGCTTTTCTCTCGCTCACTCTTTTTGGGAAAATGCTGAAATCCTCTCTCGACCCAATTACGCCCTTCGCTATGGGTCAGTAATTCTTCGGTCTTCCATCCGTATCGATTTCTGAGCAATCTCTTATCGGAACCCAAAGATCGTGAACAAAGTACCCAAGATTCGTTTCCTCTGTTGCATCGTAGCAATATTAGGCGCTTTTCTCAAATTACTGCTTACTTCTCTAAGCTATTTTATTGTTTAAATTTAGTGAATCTTTTCTTATTTAGTGTAAAAACAATTGGTCGATACATTTACACTCTTAAATGTTAATGCTTCTAGATCAGAGTTCACCCGCATTCACAAGGTCTAGCAAAATCCTCCCCTTGTCAGGCTTAAGTTCTGCTTTTTAAATATTACTAAATGTAACACCATTTTGTGGTAGATAAGTTTTTAGATTTCCCATCAGAGTTATCAGTGATTACACTGATATAAAATCAACAATGGTAATAATTGAGTTTTTCTGTTATCGTTTTGTGTTCTCAACTGATTTAGTGTTGTTTGTGAAGTATCGTTTTTATCAATAAAGTTATATTTAAATGTGAAAAAGTATCTTAACGATTTCCTTAGTCAGTGCCAGTTTAATTTCTCTCTCCTTAAGTGTCTCTTCTTAGCAGCATAGTAAAGTTCTAATCGAAGTAGCTTAAGTAATTAATATTCTTGTAAATTTGCAAATCATCAGAGAACAAAAATCATCGGAAATATATTTTTAGATAATTATCTTAAAAAATGGAGCGTATTCGTAAAAAAGCACTTAATTTTTAATCGAAAATGTTTAAATAATTAATACTTGTGAATCCATCAAGTAACATAGAAAAGAGTCATCACATAGACATTCTTAGTTGACACCGTAAACAAATTGACTCGTTGAAAGAAGGTCGAATTATTGTTTTATCGAAATGTTTAAAATCATTAATATTCTTGTAAATTTGCACAAAATCATAGAAAAAAATCATCGGAAAGATATTTAAAATTAATTCTGTAAAGAATTAGGCTTGTTCGTAGAAAGAATGCCAAACTCTGAATTTTTATTCTAGATTGTTTAAATAATTATTAGTTCTTGTAAATTTTCGAAGCAACATAGAAAAGAGTCATCGGAGAGACATTCTTAGTGGACTCCGTAAATAGATTCACCTGTATAAAAAATACCAAACTCTTAATTTTTCATTCTAAAATATTTAAATAATTAATGTTCCCTGGAAAGATACAAAGCAATATAGAAAAGACTAATTGAATAGACATTCATAGTTGACTGCGTAAACAAATTTACTCGTAGAAAAAGGGAAAACTCTTATTTTTCTATTGAAATAGTTGAAATAATTAATATTCTTGTACATTTGCAGAGAATTATAGAAAATAAAATCAGCAGAAAGATATTTTTATTTCATTTTGTAAAAAAATTGATCTTGTTCGTAGAAAGAGGACCAAAATCTTAATTTTTGTATAGGAATTATTTAAGTAATTAATAGTTCTTGTAAATTTACCATGCAACATGCGAAACGAGACTCATCGGATAGACATTCTTAGTTTACTGCGTAAACAAATTGACTCGTAGAAAAAAGGCAAATTTTTTATCTTGTAATAGAAATAGTTTAAATCATTAATATTCTCGCAAATTTAGCACTAGAACAGCATCGTGAATTTTAGTATGGTAATGGTATCCACACTCTTCCTAGATATATACCTCCTAATTTTGGATATTTGAACATAACAAATGGTTTATTTCCGTCTTATTTCATATTATTCCTTGTGGTATTCGAGAAGGGTATTTTAAAAACACAAAAACACGGGTTTTGTAACAAGTAACTGTTTTATTTTTACAAAATGCGCATATAAAATAGATGTCGTTCACGGAACGTAACAATTCCTATAGGAACATATACCTGCACCTTAAAAATACCATATAATTTCATGTCTTTATTAAAAGAATACTAAATTTTCTTTCCAGTCTTCTATAAATAAAAAAATAACACCATTTTTCCTTACTAGTATCTCTAGTAGAAAGTTTATCACATGTATCAAGTAAACAGTTTTCGGACGATTATTGTTGTCAATAACTAGAAGGAAAAAAATCCCAAGGAGAGCACTGTTTG
>NC_046662.1:114571243-114599377 GCF_010883055.1 Belonocnema kinseyi | reverse complement strand
TCTACGTCTCGGAGGTGTACAGATACCGTTCTAGGGTTAAAAAGTATCGTAGCAAAAAAATCATCGGAAAGATATTTTCAGATAATTCTGTAAAAGAACAGCTGGTTCGTAGAAAGAAGACAAATTTCTTAATTTTTTAATCTAAATTGTTTAAATATTTAATAGTTCTGCGCAATATACAAGGCAGCACAGAAAATACTCATTGGATAGACGCATTATCAGTTGACTCCGTAAAGAGACAGACACTTTTTTGCTACTATCGTGGGTTCTTTTCTCATCAAAAGATCTATGCAGTGATTTAAGCTTTATCTCTTCTTTCGGCGTATCTCGCTTCAAAATTCAACGTTAATCTGCCATTATATTTTCATCTTACCTTTCTTGATATCGAGTTTCCATGACTTTTATATCTTGGTGAAAGCATTCGTTTTACTCTTTACTAAAATCACCTAGATTATCGGGAAATTAGTCTAGATGTGCATGCAAAACATGTAATTTGAAATTCACCAGGCATCCTAGATTTCTAAAATCTTCAACCATTTTGGCCAAAATCCTTTTATACTTTGAACTTTTGTTATTTCCCAAAAAGTTCTGTGTCACATCTTTAAAACTAAGCCAGGCTGCTATCTCAAGTCGATTCATTGTACCAGTGAAATTTACATCTTTGAACATAGTACGAATTTGTGGTCCGTCGAATATTCCTTCTTTTAACTTAGCCTCAGAAGGTTTAGGAAATTTGGAATTAAGAGATTGAAAACCTTTTCATGATTTATCAAGGGCTGAAATCTATGGATCCACAAGAGACTCTCTGATGATATTGTTAGAACCTGGAGTTAGCGATGATCTTACTGGCCATTGTTTCGTCTTTCTGTAGTGATTTTTTTCTATCTTTACTATCCCGCAAATACAAATAGCAAGGATATTTTGTGAATCCTTACTGTTGTCCGTGCAGCATAGTTATTATTTGAAAATCTCCGCATATTAGGCATTGATGTTTTATACTGAATTTTCTGTAAAAGTATTTGAATATTAGTATATTTCTCTTCCATGACAGTAGGATGAGCAATCGGTAGAGGAGCATAAACGTTCGTATTGAGAAGTAAGACCATCTTTGTATGTACTTTGTTTCGAAGATTATATAAAGAGTCGCCATTCAGAAGCTTTGTAAGAATTCTCTTTCAACTGATTTATGAGACCCTCGACGTCGGTACAAAATACTAAAGATGAATCTTCTTCCTTCATAAAAGATATACGGAATTCAAAGTCTCAGTTTCGATAAATAGAAACTTTTGTTTTAGGTTCAAGAAGATTTTTTTTCAGAAATGAAGCTAAAAGCTCAGAACCATCTTTTGGGTAAACCTAAATTTTGGACGAGACCAAACTGAGATACCAATAAAGGAATTAAAGGTACTTTTTTATTTGACGTGTACTCTGAGCCACCACTATCGTTGTCGTCCCTCGAATAATCATTTTCTTCAGCAAGTTTCTGTTTTCTATGTTGATGCCTTTAATATCTTTTAAGCAAAAGTGACAGTCCTCTGCGCTACTAGATTTTCTCCAAATTGCTGTAGTAATGAATTTGATGTTCTCTTTATTCTTTTCGAAATCTCTGCATCGTAAAGTGATTGCGTGCTCCTGCCATGACGTAGCACTCAGAGGAATATTTTTTTTTGTGACAAATAGATGTTTCTTGACGTGAATGGAATTTTCTACTAAATTTAAGGTAGACAGGATTTTCATTTGTCTCAAGAGGAATCATTTTGCAGCAAAAATTTTCCTTATGGGACTAACTTCACCTTATCTTGCAGCCAAATAATTCTGCTTGTGTCAAACATATATTCAAGTCATTCAAAACAAAACAGGTAAGAGGACGATGCTTTTGTTTCAATATACCTTTTTCTCTGAGCGAAGTCGGATGAATAAATTTCACGAGATTCTTTGAAAATCAAAACTCTGAAGCGCTGGAATTTTTTAGACTACAGTTTCGGTAGCTTAAAAACTACAGTTTTTAGACTACATGGTCTGACCCCCGAACACGGAAAAAAAGTTTTATAAGTTTTTTTGAGGTTATGTCAAAACCATGACTTGCTATGATTTTTTGGACCTCGGTTTCCGATTCAGCGACCCCAAAAACATATAATAAACATTGTCTAACCCCCAGACTAGAAAAACAATTTTTTATGTGGTTTTTTGAGGTTATGTCAGAACGATGTCGTGCTGGGGTTTTTTTGACCTCGACTTCGGATTCAGCGACCCCAAAAACTTATAGTAAACCTGTTCTGACCTCCAGACCCGGAAAAAGGTTTTTGTTTTTGTCGCTGTGTAATTAATGGTTCTTGTAAATTTAGAAAGCAACATAGAAAAAAGCCATTGAATAGACATTCTTAGTTGACTCCGTAAACAAATTGTCTCGTAGAAAGAAAGTTAAACTTTTAACAGTTAATTCTTGTTGATTCTGGAAACAAATTGACCGCATTTATTAAAATATAGCCTTTAATGAAAATTGTTTAAATAATTAAAATGTTTAAAAAGCATAAAAATAAGCCCCAGACGAATTCTGCACGGTTGATGCAGCTTATTCAACTTGGATCAACTTGCGTCGACACAGTAGAGCTGGCGTAACGATTTACCATAACTCCATGGCAAGCTAGCTAGCTGTAACGAACTAAAGATAAAACTATGGGCAGCTTGAACCAACTTTTGAATATAGGATACAGGAATTTTCTATCAAATAGTTAAATTTTCATTTGAATTATATACATTTTTAACCAAACATGAAACTTTTCAAACGAAACGTTTGTTTTTAACAAAATATAGTTTAATTATAAAAAAAATATTTTTTAACTAAAATGATGTGTCAACCACAAAGAAATAGATTTTTTTGAAGAAATTCGTTCCAATTTCAGTTATAAGTAGTTATTCAAAAAAATTTTAATTTATCTGCTATATCATCAGAGATTGTATCTTACGGACAGTAGATCAACCCTCCAAACCACGAAGGCAGAAAATCTACACAATATCGATGAAGTTAAGAATCTTCAATAACAGAAAATGCTTAACGTCTTAATAAGACTAGATGAAAAATAATATTTTTAAATTAATTCTGCCTTCATGGTTTGGAGGGTTAATCTACTGTCGGTAAGGTACAATCTCTGATGATATAGCAGATAAAGCACCTGACCGGAAATCAGAAGTTTTTTGGTTCGTTTCCCAATGGAGTGGAGATGGAGTAGGATCTTTTTTCAAGAAATAATTTTATAAGTTGTTAAATTTTTAATTATAAAAAATGAGTTTTTATTTCAACTTTGATATTTAAACCAAAAAGATTTTAATTAAAAAACAAAATAAGTTGAATTTAAAAAAAAAGAAGATTTTTTAACAAATTTGTTGAATTGTGATTTTAAGTAAGTAATTTTAAGCAAAAATATGCAAATTCTACAAACACATGCATTTTCAAACAAAAAAAGAAGAGTTTTCAACAAAATAGTTGAATTTTCAACCACTAGGGAATGACTTTAAAGCAAAATCCTTGAATGTCAAGAAATCAATCAAATTAACCTTAATTTTCGAATTGCTTCCTGTGTGTAACCCTGCTATCCTTTTTTGAATATTTTATTCTCAAGATCTATGAGCTGGAGTTTTAGAAATGTAACTTGACTCTATTTCTATATGACACTACAATACAATACAGTAGGACCTGTCGCATCGGGACTCGTCGCATCGAAATCCTCTGAGGGATGTAGTTCTCACTCGTAAACTTCTCCAACAGTGTCTCCAGAACGTGGGATTTTTCGGCCCCCACCACTCTTCCATCTGGGAGCGACACATTGGAACGTAGCGTGTCCGTGAGTCGGCTCTGATAAATGCTGCGAAGCCCAGCCTTTGTAAAGCCGAAAATGCACGAGCAGGAACCCGAGCTCTCCCGACCTCACGAATGACGATCTAGCTGCTCCTCAAATGTATTCAGGTTTTGAAATCCCGAGTTACCTTACAACCATTAGGCTTATTGCGAAGAGGCAAATATAATTGACTTGATGTAAATAGATATAGGAGACAAGACTTCTGGATCTAAAATGTTTCAAATTTAGTGCTGCATGCCTTAGTCATATTTTCAGTAAACAATGGATTTTTAACAAATAAAAAGACATTTTCAACAAAATAGTTTAATTTTTCAACCTAAGAAATTAATTTAAAAAATACATTTTTTCATCTATAGAAACGAATTTTAAACTAAAAAAAAAAAACAAGTATTCGATCAAAAATTACCCAGTTAAATTTTCAGGCAAAACATGGAATTTTCAATGAAAGAAATTATTTTTAAACTAAAATTATAATGTTGCAACGAAAAATTGAAAAGATAAATTTTCAGTTGAACAATAATTATCAATCCCAAAAAATCAAAGTTTCAACAAAATATTTAAATTTCCAAGAAAAAAATTAAATTTGCAAACAAATAGTTTAATTTTCAAACCAATAACTTTCTACCGAAAACAGAATTCTAAATTTTCAAAATCAATTTTAAAACAATAAAAATTGTTGTTAACAAAATAGATAAATTTTCAACAAAAAACGGTTAGATTATCAGTTTAAAAAAATCAATTTACAACCAACAACTTTTCAACAAAATAGTTTAATTTCCAAAAAATAGATGAACTTTCAACCACTTTATATCAAAATAAAAGAAGTTTCACGAAAAATGCATTTTCATCCAAAGAAATGAATTCTTGGTTAAAATAGATGAATTTTTAAACAAGAAGAATAATTTTCTACCAAAAAATAATAATTGTTGACTGAGAAAGGTCAATTTCCTACCAAAAAAATTCAACCAAAAAGGATACAGTTAAATTTTTAGTATAAGAAAATGTTTTTCAATAACAACAAAATCGAATTTTCAACAAAACAGTTAAATTATCAACCAAAATAGTTATGTTAAAAAATGGTTTAATTTAAAATAATGAACATATAGTTAGATTTTCATTTAAAAAATTATTTTTCAACCAAAAATGTATTGGAACGATTTCTGAGAGAAAATTAAAAAAAAAGACCAGAATTTTTTTAAATTATTTCGTAATTTTGCCATATTATATAATTTTAGAAAAAAAGGAATTTAATTCTTATTAAGCCTTCTTGCGCAATTTTGTTGAACCATTTTTTGTTATCTTTATCTTGGTTTGTAAAATTGGCTTTCAAATTTTAGTAAGTTTACGAGTTATTCAAAAATTTTGAAACAATTAAAAAATAAAACATTTAAAACTTGCAAAAGAATCAGGAAAAATTTAAATAATTCTTAAAAATTAGAAGATTAGAAGGTCTGAAAATATTACAAAAACAGAATTATTTTTTATTAATCGTTTGAAAATTTTTAATAATTTTTATTTACAAAAATGTACTTTAAAAAAAATCAAAAAGATTTTGAAACACATCAAACGATTTCCTGAAATTTAAAAGAAGAGTGTAGAAGATTTTTAAGCAAAAAGTTTAAATTTGATAAGATTAAAAAGTTTTAAAAAACGTAAATAATCCATTAAATTCAAGAAATATTTAGAAGAATGGTAGAGATCCAAATCTAATTTTAAACTTAAATTTTTTGGAAATGTACATTTTCAAAGATTTCAAAAAAATAAACTTTAGAAGCTTTAAGGGAATTCCGAAAGATTTCAAGAAGATAAAATTATTTTTCTTAAAATTCCTGTGAAAACTTTAGAAGATTATATAAGTCAAGTTTTTTACATCTTAAGAGCTTTTTTAAAATTTTAAGAAAAATGTAGGGAGTTCAAAATATTTTTTTGGAATTTATTTTGTTTTAAACGTATTAGAAATATTTAAAAACTTGAAAAAATGTCTCAAAATTTATCAAATATTCCTTGATATCTTCCAAACTTCTAAATGTCCTAAACATCTTTTAAAAAGTCTCGAATCTTTCTAATATTTTTCTAAATCCAATAAAATAAAAAATTTAAAGTCCTCTAGGTTCTTTTTTTGATACATCTCTTTCCATGCTATTTTAGGCTATAATCACAATTTTGAGGATTTTAAGAGAAAAATCCAAAAAGTTATTAAATTGACCTCATTCAAAAGACTAATCATTTGACAAAAATGTTGTAAAATTTTCCTTTGAATGTGGTGCGGAAAGGAATTTCATTAAAAAATGTGTGGGATTTTCTGAACAGAAAACTGCATGAATATCTGAACTTTGTTATTTTTATTTTTTAAGTGTATTTTAATCGGTTTTACGTTAAGTGAAAAATCATATATTTTTATAATTTTATTCCTGAAAATTATTCCCTAAGGTCAAACATTGTACACAAGTATCGTAAAATTTAAAAAACACCAACTGTTTTGGCAATATTTATAAAAGTATTATTATTTTTAATTTAAAAAATTAATGTATAGAGAGTACTGTTTTATATTTTAAATTTCACGACGGTTTTTCGTACCATGTTTGACTCTCGGCCAGAATCAATGAAAAATAATCTAAAAATATGTTAATTAATTATTAAAATGATACAAAGTCTTACCTTTACAATATTTGTTCTCTTTTTATAATCATGAGATATTTCTTCATAAAATAAATTTTGTTGGATTAATTTCACAATTATTTACAATCAATTTTGATTACAATTTTTTTACAATTGCAATAAAATTGTAAAACCTAAATTTTGCAATGTTGAGATAAGTATTTTAAGGCATTAGAGATTTTTCAAAGATTCATATACAATAAAATAAGTATTATCAGTTTGTTTATAAATTTAGATGTAAATAATTATGATAAGATTTTTAAGAAAATAAAAAAAAACATTTTCGAATATATCAGATGTGTCAGAAAAGATCCTAGGAGATATTTAAGACATTTTATTTTTATTTTAAAAGATTTAAAAAAATATTAGGAAAATTTCTTATCAATTTAAAACGTTTTGTATTCTTCAAGATATTGGTAACTCTCTGGAGTTTTTATCAAAAATTAAAAAAATCATTCAAAATGTAGAAAAAAATTTCCTTATAATCTTCTAAATTTTCCCAAGCATTTTATGAAACTATGTTTATTCTCCTAGAACCTTTCGAGATTCCTTTAAAGTTCCTCAAGTTTATGTTGCGTTTCTAAAACACTTCAAAGTTTTAATTTTTTTTGAATCCCATCAAGTCTACTAAATACTTCCTGAATTCACTTGATTATTTACTTTTTTTAACTTTTAAATCTTATCCAATTGAAGCATTTTGCTTTAATATCTTCTACACTTTTCTTTTGCATTTTAGGAAATCATTTGATGTGTTTAAAAATCTGCTTTAATTTTTTTTAAGTACATTTTTTTAAATGAAAAATTATTTAAAACTTTTACACGATTATTAGAAAAATAATAATGTTTCTTTAATTTTGTCAGACCTTCCAATCTATAATCTTTGAAAATTATTCAAATTTTTCCTGATTTTTTTTTTAATTCTGCAAAATTAAAAAAAAAAACCTTTAAAGTTTTTCAGATGCTTTAAGAATATTTGAAATCTTTTGCAATGTTTTAAAATGTTTAAAAATAATGTTTTCAAATTAATTGTTGGAAATGAAAATTATGTTAATTATTCCTTTAAAAATGTTTACAAGTTTTAATTATTTTCGAATCGTTTCTAAATTTTTAAATATCTCTTAAACTTACTCAAATTTGAAAGAATTATATTCCTTAATTTTTCTAAAGTTAAGTAACATGGAAAAATCACAACATTTTTCTTCAAAATATTTTGCGTACTTTTTAGACATTTTAGGAAATAATAAAAAATGTTTTGTAATTTTTTTCAATTTTCTGTTGGAATTCACGCCAAAACAATTATTTACATTTTTTTCCTAGGAGTTTCTTTCATTATCTGAAAGTCTTTCGTTTATCGACTTTTATTATTATTATTTCATTTTACATACATATCTATTATATCTTATCAAAATTTAATATAAAAGTCTCAAATGTTAACTGTATTTAAATACTACAGTTTTTAATGTTTCCAAATTTTTAGAAATAATTCAACAAATTTTATGTGTAATGAAAATAAACTTTTTTTAAATCTCATTCAACTTATTCCAAGTTATCTTTTTTGAATTTTAAAAATTGATGTAATTACTTATTCTAATTGGAAATAATTGAACCTCTTGCGATTAAAAACGGGGATTCTGCTTGAGAAGAAATGTGCTGAAATTAATTTTTTTTTTAAATCATTCGAATTTCAGTTTTAAAGACTGATAATTGTACACAATTTCCAAGCGCATCTTTCTTATTCTTCTACAAGAATTTTTAGGTTTTCTCAGTTTTTAAAATCAGTTTATCCTACGTTTCTAAAACTCCTCTGAAGTTAAAATTCTTTTTTAAATCTCATCAATTCTACTCAATAATTATTGAATTTATTTGATTATTTACATTTTTTTTGAATTTGTAATGTTATCGAATTAAAATTTTTTGATTTTAAAACCTTTTACACTCTTTTTCAAAATTTTAGGAAATTGTTTGATGTGTTCAAAAATCGTCTTTAATTTTCTTTTAAAGCACATTTTTCAAAATAAAAAATTATTTTTATTACTTCTAGGTACCTAAAATAATTTTTTTCATTTTCGTGAAAACTTACAAAATTCTTGAAAAATCTTTACAAGTTTTAATTATATTTGAATTCTTTGAAAATTTCTGAATATCTCTTAGACTTACACAAATTTGAAAGTAGATTTTTAAACCAACATATAATTTAAAAAATTATGAAACAAAATTGCACAAGAAGGCCTTAAAAGAATTATGTTCATTAATTCAAGATGTGAAAAAATTTACTCATTTTCTTTTAAATTTTTCCCAGGAATTTTAAGAAAAATAGTTTTACAGCCTTGAAATCTTTCGGAATTCCTTTAAAGTTTCCAAAGTTTATGTTTGAATTCTTTAAAAATCTAAGTTTCTAACAGAATTTAAGTTTAAAATTCGATTTTAATCTCTTCGATTCTTCTTAATATTTCTTGCATTTACTCCATTTTGATCTATTTATTATAATCTTACCAAATTGAAACATTTTGCTTTAAAATCTTCTACACTCTTTTAAATTATAGGAAATCCTTTCACATGTTAAAAAACCTTTTTTAATATTCTCATAAAATACGTATTTTAAATAAAAAGCCATTAAAAATTTTCCTACCAATTTTCAAAAAGTTCTTTTCTAATCTTGTCGGACCTTCTAAACTTTCTAATCATTAAAAACTATTTAAATTTGTCCTGATTTTCTTTGAAATTCGGCAAAATGAAAAAGATTGCCTTAAAATCTTCAGAGTTTTTATTGAAAATTTTAAACATAGTTTAAAATGCAATGGAATTTTTTTAAATCAATTTTTGAAAATAAAAAATTATATTAATTATTCGTAGAAACCTAAAAGAATTTTATTTTCGTGAAACCTTAAAAAATGCTTTTTGGAATCTTTACAAATTTTAATTATTTTCTAATCGTTTCAAAATTCCCGAATATCTCTTAAACTTACGCAAATTTAAAAGCACATTTTTTAAACCAAAATAAATTTTTTAAAAAGTGTAACACAATTGCGCAAGAAGGCTTGATAAGAATTAATTTCCTTATTTTTTTCTAAAATTATAGAACATAGCAAAATTGCCTGAACTTTCATTCTCTTGACACCCTGCGAAATTCAGTTTACTTAAAAACTCCTCCCAAAAGCCAGTTAGCCACCGAAAATAAATCGTGAAGTCGGGGGGGCTCGGGCTCGTGCATTTTCGGCTCTATAGAAGGCTGGCCTACGCAACATGTAGCAGAGCCGACTTACCGACACGCTACGTTTGAATATGTCGCTCCCAGATGGGAGAGCGGCGGAAGTCAGTGCTGTATGCATGAAAATTGACCGGCTTGTAACGACCGCTGAAATGCTAGGGCCTTGTACATTTTAATATAGGTCACTACCAGGAGGTGTAGCTAGATATGTTTCCGCGACTTGCCTGATCGAAAGTGGAGACCCGGTCCGTCCCGACCCGATGAGCCTTACTGTAGATCGACTCCAAAAATAACTGTACAAAATAACGTTTGACTGAAAACACGATGGGAAATTAGGTATATCCGAAAAAATTTTTGATTGGAAACAAAATATGTTGGGAAACCCGCTATCAGGGTCTCTTGCGTCGCGATTTTGTTCCTTCGAATTCATTCATATCGATTATGCCGGCAAGTATTCGATTTCACTGAACTCGATTGAACCAAAGACCTCTTGAAGCAAAGCTATTACATGTGACTAATTTTTTCTGAGTTCTACGAGAATCATTGTCATTGGCAAAGGTTGACGCTCACTAACGACATTTTTTAAAACTTATGAGGACATTCAATTCTTTTGGTTCCGTCAATTATGAGCGCAATCGAATATTTACTATCGATTACGCTGCGGAGACAGAGACAACTAGATGCTGTCAGAGTTTTTATGAAGGTTCTCGATTGAAATTACAAAATTTGTTGGATATTCCTAATATCCCATAGTGTTTTACAGTGTTTTCAGTAAAATTTCATTGTGCTCTGTTACTTTTCAGTAAACCTAGTTTTTTTCATTGTGAAAGGATTATGAAATCGATTAAAGTGACTCTTAGCTGACTTCGTAAACAGATTTACTCGTAGAAAAAAGGCCAAGATTTTAATTTTGAAATATTCGATTTTGTTATAAATGTAAATGAATAAGAAATATATGATAAATGTTCTCTATCACAAATTTTTAACTTATCACGCTTTTAATTTTTAATTGTTTACATTTTAAAGTCTGCATTTTGAAAGTTTTTAAATGAAAAATTTAAGCTTAAAAATAAAAATCTAAAATGAGATATTTTAAAATAAAAAGATTTTCGAATTACGCATTGTAAAGTGTGTGTGTGTGTGTGTGTGTGTGTGTGAATGAGCTCTATCCAGGGAAAAAGAATCGATTTAATAAAAAAATGTTTGAATTGGAACATTTAAGACTGCGCATTTAAGTTAATTTCATCAGCAGTGAATCGGTGAGTTCGGATTTAATAGGATTTTCGTTCTATAGAGTCGAATCAGACCAACTCACCTCAAATGTTTTCTATAAGCATTTTCTAGTTAATTGAACTGGCATATAAAACGATTCAAATCTCTCTAAAACAGAGTATGTTGGATGTTATATCCAATAGGAAATTTAAAATTGACAATTTCTGTCAATGAAACGGCGGATTATAGTTTTATTCATCGAATACTGGAAGGCAAACTAGATTTAAAATCAGTTGAATGGAAGTGAAGCGGTAGTGGTAGCAGGCAGTGGATTTAAATAAGAACATTTTTAAAAGTAAAATGATTAAGATGTAAGTATCTGTATAAAAATATAAGGAATCTTTGTCGATAGTAAGTACCTATATTATAAATTAAGGCTGCTTGGGAATTTTTTAAAAAGGTCACTGACGGCTCTGAAACTTGGGGATTATCTAAATAAAGTACGCTAAATTCATTTGGCGAGAAAAAAAATTTGCGAGAAGGGACGTCACGTTCACACGAGGTGCTTAGGTAAAATTAGTAAACTTTTACTATCGCTTTTTTGCGACTTTTTCGCGATTTCTTTCTCTTCTATTTAAATTGAACTGTAACACGTATAATTATCAGAAAAATAAGTATCAATAAGCATTCATATAAAACATGTCCACACGGTGCCACGCACTTTATACGACACCAAACGCCCAAACCTCCTTAATGAGCAATGTCAATTCATAATAACGTCGGCGTTTTATGCTGAGATATTACAAAGAATTCACGAGGTGGCAACAACGTTCGGTCGTTGGTTTCTGTTGTTGTCTAAGAGTCAAGAGAACCTGACATTGCATCAAGTTACAATTTTTGGTGGAGAGTTAACTAAGTGTTCTTCGACGTAAAATCATTAGATTTTATTAAATTAAGTTACAACTAATTGTTAATAAGTCAATTACCGATGGTTACTTTCCTGGGGAATGGAAAAGGGGCATATTTTTCCCTATTTTTGAATCGGGTAACCGCCACGATGTAAGAGGCTATAGGCCAATTACTCTGCTCATGTCCGCCAATCCCCAAATTAAAAATGTTAATCAGAAAGAAGCATAAAATATTTAACGATAGCAAAAACATTAGGGTATTGTACTAAGGCAATTCTTTCGCATTTAAATAGGTTGTCCATTTAAGAAATTATTAATACTTCTTGGGCCTATTCAATTGATCCAGTAAATATCTAAAAGAAATTTTGGAAATGCGTTTTATCAGCCTAAAATAATTATTTTGAACCTAGTTCATGTTTCAGTAGAATATTATTGTCCAGTTCGATTTAGAAGTGGGCCAATATCCATGTTTTTGTTATTTTTTGTTTTGTTTTATAAAGTAATTTCATCCTTTTGCCTGTTCTTTTCACAATTCAATGGACCTGAATATTTTACATTTGGGGAACGCGCCACACCATTGATACGGTGTTTTCTCGGATGTGTTTACTTCTTTCAGAACATTCCTGCCGCGATTTGATAGAACTAACTAAAAGCCCAAAAATACTTTCTAGTTTTTATTTTTAAAAAAATTATGTAACTCCTAATGTATCGAAATCAGAGTGTTTGAGGACGCGCCGTTCCTTCGTCAAAGTTTTTCTCAGATATGCATGCCTCCTAGAAAATTCGGGCTTTGGCACTTAAGCCCATATGCAGTGTCTTTAAAACAAAATATTTTTTAGTGACAAATGAGAGGACTTTCCGGTTGGAAATTAAATCATGGTCAAATTGGATTTATTCAAGTTATAATATAAATCCATTGGTAGAATCCTGAACAGACCTTTGAAATATCTATTGTTTGACATCATTGTACTCTCGCATAGTGTCGTATACTTTAGATGTTAGCTATCAAAACACTTTATTCAAATCTCGAAATGCAGTGATTAGGGTAATCAAAGGTATATTATTCGTTGACTAATTATCCTTCTTACTCTTCAGTAAGATCTTTTGGCGAAGGCTTCGAGCCCAAATTCTTCTTGAGATCAGCAAAAGATCTGCTTTGGTACCAATAGCGCCAGAAGTAATAATCTGGGCCTCAGCTATAGAGCTCCTAATATTCATGCTGGGGAATTGAGAATAAAAACTTCTCAAAAGAAGCATTGGTTGCCGTAATTTCAGCGGGAGAATTTGGGTGGTCCTGGACTTCAATATCTTAACTATTTCGTTGTTCCCTGAATGTTTAAAAGCATCTCTGAAGTTCCTTGTGTTCTAGATGTCATTAGAATTCCTTCGCCGTCAGCAAAAATCCATTGAATACAAAACCAAAAAACAGAATCAGTCCTTAAATTTAAACGTCCTTATAATTAGAGCCCTACTATAGGTTTCAAAAATGTTGACCTCTCTACTAAATTTTGAATAAGTCAGTGAAAAAAATTGCTTAAGAACGTAAAAAACTTCATTGCGAAAATAATTTTTGCGAACAAATTCTCTATTTAGGACATCATCATAAATTAATTATCAATAAAGTTACAGTTCTGCGAAAGCTTAAGAACAGGGGCAATAGCGTCAATTTCACGACAGTGAACTTTGGCTTGTTATATCTTATTGAAAAATTATTAGAAACGCGGCGAAAACAATCAGGCGAATTGTTTGACATTTTCTGTAAATGTAGGTGTCATAAAAATTAGAAAATGTAAATAATAGTAGCTTACAGAGTAAACTTGAAATAATTTTAAAAAAATCAAAGAATACAATGACATACGAAATAAAGTTTCAAAATGGTTAAATAATCGGCTATTATCAATTATTTTTTCTTGCGAACTCTTTTCTTGCACGCGTAAAAGGAGTAGCCAGTATCGGTGTCAGTCGAGGGTGACTATTCGGCACTTTCCCCCAGCTAGCTGATTACCGGAATGCACTAGTATTTATTTTCAGGCTTCTGGAAGAGTTACTGAATTCAGACTGAATGGGATCCCTGGAGCGCATAGTTATGGTTGGGTATATAGCATGGGTCAGTTACACTCGTTGCCCCCAAGGGACATAAAAAAACTTCGAAAAAATAATTGCTAATAGCCAATTATTTAATAAGTTTAAAACTTTATTTCGTATGCCATTGCCTCGTTTCTAATGATTTTCCAACAAAATATAACAAGTCAAAGGTCACTGTCGTGAAATTGACTATATTTTTATACTTTCGTTAAACCGTAACTTTATTGATAGTCAATGTATGACGGTATCGTAAATATAAAATCTGGTCACAATAAAATTATCTTTGCAGTGAAGTTTGTTACGTTCGTAAGCGATTTTTTAAAAATGACTTATTCCAAGTTTTGTAGAATGGTCGACATTTTTTAACCATATAGTAGTCGCAGAGTACCGTGTTATTAAAAACAATGGAATATGGGGATCTCCAATTTAAGTATAAAAGAATTAAAACATATTATCTTCAATTGAACCTGATAAGATAGTCACTAGTATATAATACAATTTTGGAATGAAATTCATTGTGAATGAAACCGATTAGTAGTATTATTGAATTTACGAGATGTGTAGACTAGACGTCCAAACATGAATAACTCCTCGCTAGATACTAAATACAATTTCCCTCGGAAAGGAAAAAATTTATAAAATAAACAAAAAGGCAAAGCTAATTGTGTGGAAACAGATCTAAGGATTACATATCATTGAAATTTATATATTTTTACAGAGTTGAAAAAAGGAGATATCAAGCTCTACAATTTTGTAGAGGGTCTACAACCGCTCCTTACAAACGAAGATGTCGCACTACGGAAGCAAAGCGTTGAGGCTCTATCAGCTTTACTAGCTAGTATCCCAAGGGATTTTCTCAGTGAAGCAGAACTTAGCTTCATTGTGGAATTTTATTGCGATCGTTTGAAGGACAACTATATTTTTTTATCTGCGACATTGAATGGCATCTTAACGATAGTGAGTATACTAAAAAATCACTTTTTTGTACAAAGTGTAGTTTGTTCAACATAAAATTCAATAATATTTTTACAGGTACAAATGAAAAATCTTCCAGAAAACGCCCCAGTGCGTTTATTCACCACAATGTTTCAGCATGTTCAGTGTCAAACACTTTTACTTCCAGTTCGACAAGTTATGTACAGTATATTTGAGACAATGTTAGGATGCAACTTCTTTAATCTAAAGTCCCTTGGACAAGATATAGTTTATGGCTTCATTAATTCTATTGATGGCGAAAGTGATCCTAGGAATCTCCTTATGCTGTTTCGCATGATCCCAAACTTCGTCAAAGCATTTTCATTGGGGCATTTAACCGAAGAAATGTTTGAAGTTATCGCTTGTTATTTTCCAGTGCATTACAATACGGTAATTGTTAATACTGATATTATTTACTCTTCTTTATTGATAATGTCTCCCGTAAGAGTTTACATGACTTCCATCCCTTACAATACTTTCGCCTGCATATTTTATAAAGTATCATTACTATTTACAGTTATTTACAAATATTTACACAAAATCTTATATCTAGATCCTTATTTCTATTTCTTTTGCTAACACAATTTGGGACGTGTTAGTGAACGATTGAGCGAGGGATCGAAAGCGAGACTGCAAGCGAGAGAGAGAGAGAGAGCGAGAATATATCCTGATATAGCCTCCTCTAGAATGTTTACCACATTCTCTTGCCAGCTTCCTTTATCTTCCATTCCTCTCCAACATCCTTCCCTTGTTTCCACTTCCCATTCACTGATTCTGCACTTCCTGTTCTCTTTCTTTTCCCCATACATTCCTTCCCTTACCTCGTTTCCCAATCTAAATCTTGCGATTCTGTTCCACCTTCCAATAGATTCCTTCCCCATCCCTTTTCTAAATACTTTGGTACTCCTTCCTTCGTATCATCTTATACCATTTATTGTATTTCGATTTCTTAATCATCCTGCATCTTTCTATTAATTGTCTGTCCCGCTCCTTTTTTTTAGATCCTGATAGTTGACTCCAGTCATGTCTTCTATATTTCTAGCATTAAAGAACTCCCTCCTTTCTTCTTCCCATCTCGTTAATTCTATCGCGCTCCCTCTCCCTTCTTCTTCATCTATCAAACAATTTCTCACTGACTCTCCTCCTTTTCGCTCCCTCAGTTTTGTCTTAAATTTCAACGCCCTTTTTCCTGCTCTAATATTTAATTTGTCCATTTCCGTTATCTCTCACCGTATACCCCGGCGTCCTCCAGTCTATCCCTAGGGTCTACCTTATATACCTTGTAATTTGTCAATCTCCTTTCCTTTTACCCCCGTATGTGTTCCATAAACTAATACCGGTCATACCAGCGTATCAAATAACCGCATTCTCCTTCTCCAATTTTTCTTGAAATTTTTTTTTCCAATTCCCCATACCTGTTTCATTATCGCTGCTGCCTTTTATCCTTTCTCTTATATGAGCTCTATGTTTTGTATTCATTTCTAAGGTATATCCCAAATATTGGGACATGCATTAATTTCAAGGGATTTCTAATAAATAGCGTTACTTGTGCTACATCGCATCGAGGTATGTAGTTAATATGTGCATGTCGAAGCCCTATCATGTGGGCTTAGTTAGGTGTCGTTTTACCGAATTGTAAACAGTGTAGTTTTGGTAGCATTAAAAATGTCGCCGTCCGTGTTAACAAATCAGCATTTGCGGAAAGTTTTACTTTCCTTTTAAAATGTGAAGGAAAGTGAATTCGAGGTATGCGGATAGAAGGTCCCTGGAACAATGGTTTCTGCTGATAATGGTTGAATATGGCTGAGTGGCACTTGGACGAGGTATCTTAAACGGTGACTAAGATACCGGGCTACCTCTCAGAGTAAGCAGCCTTATCCTTGCATGCGCGGACTCTACAAGAACGGAAAACCCTTTTCTTAGCTGTTCGTAGGTAGGGCAATGACATCATCAAACTACAAAAAGGTGTAAATGCGGTTCAAACCGATCGAACGCGCAGAACACCCGACAATGGGTCGGCAAACAGTGCCGATCACCCTAGAGTTCGGGGTGCTGAAAATAATTCAGATGGAAACACGACAACGAACCGGCGAAACGCCCACTTTAGGTAGATGAATCAACTCAAGGATGGTTTGCTAGACGTCTACGTTGCCAACGTTATCCCTGTTAGAGAAGGGTTTATGACGCGCACGCACACTCTGTGGTGTCAGAAACACGTAGACCTTCTATATGTTTCGCATCAGTCATTGCGAAATTAACGTGCCTACCTCTTGAAAACTGGATATGTGCGCGAAGCGCTTCCTGAATCACTACATGAACAAACTACAGACGAAGATAAGAAAGTCACATTAAGGCCAACCGCGGAAGCAAGTACCTTCTGAGAGATAATATTGATTTCAGAACAAGGAGGAACATTAACATACAGGTCCCTCTTGAGCCTCAAGATCTGACTGAAATGGATGACTCCCTCCTTGAAGCTATCTCGTAGGAGCCTGACCTCCGGACCATCAATTGTTAGTTTATGGTGCTGCGAGAGCTTTGGCTGATTCAAATCGAAGAACAAAACCGACGATTGATCAAAAAACCAAAGGGCGAATGCATCAACTGAACAAGAAAACTGTATGGGCAAGACAGAATGCCTCTCCTGTTCAGTGTGTGATTGACTACATAACATCTGATAGACCGTTCACAGAAAGGGTCTGAAAGTTCGCCTAAGAACTGACAACCTTCAATCATACACTGAACAAGTCAAAGTTGCTGGTAATCAAGCAGCATATTTTTGACACAATACGGGTCTCATCTGCCGCAAAGAGGAAAATACAGAAGAGCGAGAGACTGATCCTGGAGAATTAACAGTTTCTTGCTGATCCATCGCGCCTCTTCAGCGTTCTACCCTGTTTCTGTCAAGAATCCACCCAAGCCCAATGAGGTAGAGACTTTTTTGAGCGAGGCATACAAGATCCAAAAAACACTAGAGGTGAAAGAAAATACTGATAATTTCATCCGCTATAAGGAGTTTTGTGACAAAATTATAACAGCTGAGGAAGGATGTCCATCAATCACTGCGACAGCGTGAGCCCTCTGCTTTTTTGCATGATACTTCTGCCTCTATCTCTTAAACTGCGAAATTCTTGTGGATACCTCTGTGGATACCTCTGTTCTTTTCTGAAGGCCGAAGTAAAGAAAGCAGAGGTGGAAAAATTCCCACAAGAGCTGCTTGACAAGCAAAACTACGGAAAATTGTACTGAAATTTAGAAAAACAGTTCTTATCAAAAGAGCAAACTTTTGCTTTTACCATCATTGTTGGTCTTAGGGTGTTGGACGCGACCCTGCCCTGCCGAACCCTCCGCGGGAGATAGAGTCAATTGTCTAGAAGAGAAGGGCAAAATTATCTGGAACTTCCATTTTCAGACAGCCGTCTCCGTTGTAAACTTAAGCCTAACATCGGTCTTCTAGACGTCGAGAAACTAACTATATTTGTTATCGAATTCTCGGCTTCGGCCGACTGCAACGTCACTGCTAAGTAGAAAAATAAGGAGAAGTATAAAGACCTTAAAAGGGAACTTAAACGATTGTAACCAAAAAATTCGGTTAAAGTAATTACCATTGTGATCGGTTGTCTTTGAGGTGCGAAGCGATCACTAGTTCGTATCCTTACAGCTATACCAGCGTGCCAAAAATGTCTCAAGGTACTTGCGACATGGATGTAGAAAGCTGTCATTCTTGGATCACTTCGTGTCCTCAAGGCACACGAGGAGTTCGCCGGCCTATCGTTGTGATTTTGTCGTGCCCTGTGACCACCTATGTGAAGGTCGTGAGACATGGACATAAGTGTGATTTACGGCGGTTCTGTGGGGAGTCGGTGTCCTTTTTGCTTGACGGTTGCTACCAGTGGGACCTTGCGGTGGTTGCTTATCCCTTTTTTAAATAAAATTTTTTTACATTTGATATTTTGTAAATTTTTTTTAATTATAAAGCAAAAGCTTTGGCAGATGCAAACCACAAAACCAACGGCTGATCATAAGATCAAAAGACGAATACATTAACTCAAAACAAAGATGTTCTGGGCAAGACAGTAAGCGTCCTTTTATTCAGTGTGTGATTAATGACATAACATCTGGCAGGAATTTTACCGCCAAGGATCGACCCATTATCAAACACTGAACAATTCAAAGCTGCTGACCATTGGACAGCATATGGTTGACAGAATACGGGTACTATCTGACGCTTAGAGAATTCTAGAGTGGAGATGGAGAGGTGGGTCAGAGAAAAGCAACAGTTTTTCTGAGTCTTCAAAGACCCTCCAGTTACTGTCGACCATTCTCCCAAACCTGAGCAGATCGAAGCCCACTCATCACTTCCAAGGAGGTCAGCATTTTCACCTCATATCTAAAGTCGGAAAAGTCTATTCCGGAGAGTATGCTGGAAGAGCGCACAGTACTTCTGCCAAAGATGGGCGTTTTAGCTGACCCGAAGAATTACAGGCGCATTACTTGTCTAAGCGCACTCTATAAGATCTTCAGAGCTATCCTTGATGCTAGGATTGTTCGGACAATCGGAACTGTGAGGCCAAAATTTACGAACTACGCGGCTCAAAGAAAGGCTTAGGAGAAACGCAAAAACGTGCGCGCTCATTCGTAAAATCAGTACACCGGACAAACGAGCCGACGTGGAGTTTAAAAACTTAGTTTTGTTAGTGCAAACTTACAAGATAAATCGTATTCAAGATAAATCGGAGTCCATCTCAGAAATTATTGCCTTAATGAAAGATTCGGAAAACAATTGCACATTTACAATCAGGTTTTGGATCAACTGGTTACTGGAGCAATTATTAAACGTATAAAGATCTAGATACTAAAAATTGAATAACCATCGTAGGATAAAGCTATAAAGACCGTTTTGGCAGCGGAGTGAGCATACAAAAGCGTCCAAAAATTGATCAGCATCATTCTAAGGAAGATAGCAGTACCGCCGACTTTCATTGTAGTGGTAAGTCACAACATTGGAGGTCAAAAAGCCAAGGTCGACCTAAATATCGACAACAATGAGAAAATTCAAGAACACCTGTCCGAGATGAAAATCAAAAAAGACGATCATCATCATCAGGGTATACGAGAGATTGTTACTGTTATGGTAAGCCAAACCATTTTGCTAAAAATTGCAAGCATCGTCACTCTCGTTGTGATATCTGTAAACGTAACGAGTACTTAGTGTCTGTTTGTTACAATAGAGATAAACACAAAAGCAGTAAAGATAACGATAATAATAAATCGAGAGTAGGATATGTGCATGAGAGCATTGTTAATACAGATTATAACGATAGTAGTGATGAGAACTATGACAATAGTATTAGAGACCAATTATATAAAATATCCACGAAAATTAAAGATAAATTTAATTTACATTCTATTAGAAATTATGTGTCAGGGAAAGAACAAATTGAATCACAGTATTTAAATATTATTGTGGAAGATAAGAAAATAAAAATGGAAGTAAATGCTGGTGCTCCAGTATCGATTATTATCAATCGAAAATTAAAAAATAAATTATTTCCAAGTCATAAAATCTAATATTAAATGCTTAACTTAGGATGACTCTGTAACAGCTCGTAGGAATGATTCAGCGAGTGATAATAGAAGGAAATAATATTAAAGCGTACTCTTACTCATATATTGTTGAATCGAATGGTCCTCCAATATTATGTAAACCATGGCTGAAGGCATTTGGGCTATGGCGACCATATAAATTCTTGTCATTGTATGATATAAAAGTAAACGAAGATAAGAAAGAAAAGTTATTTGAAAAATAATCGAAACAGTTGCCAAAATGATTAGACATTTATGCAGATTTATTTATACCAGGTCAAGGGTATTTCAATGAAGTTAACATAAAAATCAATTAAAAAGATGGTGACAAACCCAAGTACCTTCGCATCAGAAAACCGCCTTCAGCGTTAAGAGATAAAATAGAAAAACGGAGATTAGAAAGCGAAATGGCCATCAAGAAAGTTGAAACAAGTGAATGGGCCACGCCCATTGTACCAATATTAAAATCAAACGGTAATGTGAGAATTTGTGTTGATTATAAAATTACAGTTAACCAGACTATTGTAATGGATTGTTTTCCATTGCCGAATCCGGATCATTTATTAACTGGAATGCAAGGTGGTGAAAAATATACTAAAATTGACTTAAAGGAGGCTTTTCAGCAGGTACGTTTAGATGAACAGTTACAACAGTGTTTGACAATAAGCACTCACATAGGCTTATTTCAAGATTTGAAAATACCTTATGGTTTAGTTTCGAATCCAGATTATTTTAAACGCATAATGGAACAATTGTTTATAGGCATTTCTGGGGTAAAAGTATTTATAGATGATATTGTAATAACGGGAAAATACGAAGCTTAACATTTAGAAAATTTGCATAAAGTTTTAGAGAAACTCAGAGAAGCAGGCCTTAAAGTGAGAAAGGTGAATGTGCGTTTTTACAAGATAGAATTTCATACATTTGACACATTATAGATAAAACTGGTATCGGTGTGCCTGAAGAAAAATGCAAAGCAATTCAAGATTTAAAAATTTTATCAAATCAAAAAGAAGTATCTGCTTTTATTGGGATAATAACTTATAATGATAAATATATTAAAAATCACGCAGAAATACACTAATGTAATATGATCCAAATTTACCTATAGTATTATCTTGTGGGATCACCTGCGAAATTAGGGGCTGTTTTAATCCATAAAACGAAAGATGGCGAGCGACCAATAGCATATGCATCAAAGTCATTAAGGGCATATGCTACTTAAAAAATGATCGATTTTACCAGTTTTAGGTTCCCTTGGCTTTTCTCCTAAAATAATAAATATTTTGTCTTCAAAATTTGGGTCAAGATAGCTAATAGGCTAACGGACGTCCCCGCACACTTTTTTGTGGGTTAATTAGAAAAAATTAATTTTGCTGAAAAATGATCCTAACCTCAAAAAAGTGCACATTCATAAAATTTTTATTTAGCGCAATATGTATTTTTCTTGTTATTATCCCCCAAAAAAGAGTTCGGCGACGTCCGTTATGATATTTTATAGCATCTCCGAATTCAGTTTTAAAAATTTTCATTTTTGTGGAAAATAATCCGGGGGAACTGTACCCGATTGACCGCACGACGAAGTATTAAATGCCCTTAACAAAAGCTCAAATAGGCTATTCCCATATTGATAAGAAAGCTGCTGCAATTCTATTTGAAGTTACCGAATTTTACGATTTTCTGTATGGTAGACATTTTATTAAACGAACTGCCAATAAGCTATTATCTCGTATACTAGTTCCAAAGAAGGCGGAGCTAATCGTTTGCAGCGTTGGGCTTATTTTTTATCAGCGTTTAATTGTAAAATCGATTGTGTTCGATTCAAAGATAATGCATGCGCAGATAGTTTATCCAGATTGCCAATGCCGGAAACGGAGCCAGAAGTAAAAGTTGATAATTAAATTAAGGATTATATGTATTTGCAATACGTTGTACAAAACGAATTTGCATGCATTGTTTATAAACAGGTAGCATCTGAAATTTCGAAAGATAAGATATAAGCGAAAGTAAACCTTTTTGTAGAAGAAGGATGGCCAGAGAAAAATAAACATTTACCATAGAAAATTCAACAATTCGCATCCCGTAAAGATGAATTGCCGTCGGAAAGAGACTGCATCATGTGGGGATGCCATGTAATTATACCCAACAGGCTAAAAGCGAATGTTATAAATGAATTACATGCGTATCATTTCGGTATAATTAAAATGAAGAGCTTGGCCAGATCATTTGTGTAGTGGTCGGGCATAGATAACGACATAAAAATGGTTACAAAACAATTGAAATATTGCGTAGAAGTTAAAGATGATCGTATTAAGACGCAAACTACTCCATGGAGTTGTCCAAATAGACCTTGGTATCGCATCCATGCAGGTACTGCAGGTCCATTCTTGAGGTATACCTTTCTTATTGTCAGCTTCTTAATGTCAGCTTCAGTCACGTTAAAAAAAATTCAAAGATTTCTTTTCAGCTCATGGTTGTTGTACCTACGGGCAGCTATAAAAACGGGTTCGTCCATCCTTTTGGAGCCCCGCATGCAAGGATAAGTCTGCATACTCTAAGAGTTCGCCCGGGACCATCGCTGGACAATTGTCCGCAACTGCTTATTCAATATTTTAACTATATTAAGCAGTAACCCTTGGTAAACGGATGCGCTTGGTTGCTTTGTCATAGCGAAGACATTCCTGATGATAGCTGCAGAGCGTGTCATGCACACCCCAAGAATGTAGGACACATACTATCTAGTTGATCAACTCATGCGGGCATGAAGTACATCCAAAGGCATAATGTGGCACTAAGAGTGCTTTATTATCATCTCTGTCGCTTGTACGGCATTAGCTCTAATCTTTTTCCACCAAACACTCCTAGGGAAATAGAGTCAATGTTCGAAATTGAGAAGTGCCGAATATACTGGAACTTCATATTCTTGAAAACTGTTTCAGTTTCGCACGCGAGGCCTGACATAGTTCTCCTCGTTAGTTCCCTAAAAAGCATCCCTGCCTGTCAGTGAAATGCGAACACACTTGCTGGGGAAATGCAGAAGGCGGTCGACCTTGGGTTGGTCCGTGTCTCAGGGGTGCACGAGACTTTAGCGGGATCATTGTATTGATTTCATCACTGACTGTAACCATTTATTTCACGGTCATTATACGTGGTTACAACTGAAATTTTTTTACCATGAACGGATGCAATTTTGTAGAATGACACCCGCTTCCGGTGACATACCCGCGGTTGTCCTGATGACAAACTTTCAGGATATATATTGTAACACGGTGGCGAACCACCTGATATGGATCCTCCCCCAGAACCATAATATAATTAAAATAAAGTGTCAAACTGCGAAAATTCCATGGCCGGCACAAGCTCAATTTATAATCTAAGTTAAAATACAGATTGTTTAGGATAGTGGTATGTAGAATGCGAGTAATGTTTTGCTCATTATTTAGGAGAGAAATATTTTATGTGACAATGTAAATATATTAGATTAGATCCCTGTAGGAAAGAGGAGAATAGCCAGACGACCTACTCTGATCCCGAAAATCCCAGAATCAATTCCATGGGGAAAATCCGGCAGGAAATAACTCTGCTGCTAAGTGCCACGCCACCCACGCACAGCCACTGTCAATTTATCAACATTTCACCTCACTCGGTCAAACTGAACACACGTATCCACCGCCATGATACACTTGTCAACACATGGAGGCAGCCATGTTGCATCGACTGACGTTCCACATACGGGTATGCTGGTGCGACTGACATCGATGAGCCCCAAAACTGTTGCTGGAGAGGGCAGCACCTACTGGACTCTGTTTGTAGCGAGAGAAGAGGCAACCTGGCGAAGGCTGTGGAGGAGAGAGCTCAGTTTCGTGTTGGCCATCAACTAGTTTGCAAATTTTGGGTTGAATCCACGTCAAAAATTCTAAAGAGACGAGTCCATTCTTGTTGGCCCAGGCAATCGATCAAGTAAAAGGCTTCGGTTTTAAATGGTCAAGGTAGGCGTCCAGCTTTCCCCGTTTCAGAATGTGTTCTCTTGGTTTTCTTGTGAATTGAGATTGTATAATTTAGTTGAAAATTTCAGTGTGACTTTGGTATAAAGAAAATTTTGCCATGTTACTAGAAGGAAGTAGAACTTCCATTTTGAGTAATTGTAAGGTTATGCAATGTGGAGGACTTTTCTTAAAGTTTGATTTATGAGTGAATTTGTTTTCTTTGGAAGAAATAATTCAAGATGAAAGACTCTCAAGTGTATTTATAGAATGTAAGCTTACTAAGTGATTCGGTATATGATTCAACTTTTCACTCATGAAAAGCAAATGGCACCATGTCAGCGTGGGTTGGGCTGTGACCCCTCATCTTTGCTTGTAATTTACTAAAACAAATTTTTTTGTCTTTTAAACTTAGTAAACTACTATTTTAATAATTATCAAATTAATATAAAATGAGTATGTAGCTTCTTTCGTCCCCACGGAATCCCTCTATCCCGAGCTGGACAGAATTTCGGGCTTATTTCTGTAAAAAAATTCTAGAATGGTAGAGTTTTCTTTTGTATTATTATTTTAAAGTTGAGAGTATGTTTGTCTTTTTGAGCGACACTGGATTATGCTCTGGCGCCCTGCTTATTTTCAGGTAATTATAAAAGTCCCTCTCGGATGAATTGCTATTTAAAATTACCATTGGCTCCCAGCAGATCGGTGTTAAAGCACAACTATGGCTACCCCTCCCAACTGTGAAATAGGTGGACATACGGTACGTTAGCATCATAATGACCGATAAGCGAAACCCTGGTATGCCTTGATGACAATCATCGACCCAAGAATGATAGCCATCGCCTCGTCGTTTCACCATCGTGTTTTCGTCGAAATTATTTTGAGCGCCATAAAAGCTAGGGCTTCCGTCACTTTTGCTTTTGTTCACACCTCAGACTTTTCGCATACAGCGAAAAACGTGGACAAAAGCATATATATACACACACAGGGTGTCCTAGACTTACATAGTTGTATAAAAGTTTAAAAAAATCGAAAATTCCTTTTTAAAGAATCAGTAGAATTGTTCGTTTATGAGTTATAAAATATTTAGACTGGACTTATAAGGATCGGGGTATAAACATACGTGCATACGTGACCGGGAGTCTAACGCAGTGTTGTTGAAGCGAGGGCCGAGGGGGCTTTAGCGACAGCAGAATAGCGGTCACCACATGGTTTGGACTCCCACTCACGCACGCACATCTCTTTAAACCGCGCTCTTGATTAGTCCAGTTTAAATATTTTATAAATTAAAAAATAAATTTCTACTGATTTTTTGAAAAAGACTTTTTGGGGCGCTGAATTCGAATTCAGTATCAAAAACCACCCATCACATCGTGGTTGAGCCACAACCTCAAAAAATGACGAAAAATCATGCACTGAGGCAAATAGATTTCAAAATAATGCCAGTGATGCAAATTTTCACTTCAAAAACATGTCGATAACTGTGAAGGATCAACCCTTGCCTGATATCAACTTATTTAACATAACTTTACCCAACAGAACCTGACCTCACCTAACCTGAATTAACAGAAATTTACTGAACTACACGTAAAGCTCTGGAAGCATATTTTCCCAGTAGCAAATGTGTGCTACATCGAATGGGTCAACTCGAGCCTAAACCTAGAAATAAATCTAACCTAGTCTAACTTAACCTAACCTCACGAAACACAATTAAACTGATTGTGTTGTCCCATTGTGCTTGCGGTACCGTTTGAATCAGATTGTGCTTAACCTGCAAAGAGGTCAAACCTATCCTAACCTAAAAGAACCTGACCTAACCTAACTTAACTTCACGTAATACAATTAAGCCCATTGTGTTGTCCCGTTGTGTTTGCGGTACCGTTTCATTCAGCTTCGGCTTAACCTACATAGAGGCTTAACCTATCCTAACCTAACCTAGCCGAATGAAATTCAACCACACGTGTAGCTATGTAAGCGTACGGTTCTCAGTCTTAAATGTGTGCCATATTTAATAGGTTAACTCGATCTTAATCTACAAATTAATCTAACTTAACAGAACCTAACGAAATTTTGCTTAACGCAACACAACTTGAGTGCTCCCGTTGTAACACAATAAAATTCATTTCATTGTACTATAGGTGGTTAAAAATTTTGACGCACATTACTCATTTGAAGAAACTTAGAACTACAAGTAGAATTGACCCCATTTCAATTAACCTGACAATGTTTGTATCAATTCTAATGTAGAACTGTAACTTAAACATGCAAATGAATAAGTGTTTTATTCAAAATTTTTTTCTCTCTGCTTTTCTTAAACTTAAGGGATATATTTATACTATCTTCCGCGTTTACATTTTATCTTGCTTTTTATCGTAATTAAATTGATTTATAGACCTACTTCAGTCTATTTTCTGCCTGCTATAACGTGTCCTTTTTTCTTCGAAGGAACGATGCAAAGGGTTACGCTTACGTTTAAGACCTACATTCGTTTCCCTTTTCAACATCCAGCAAAAATCAGCCATCATGACCTCGTCCCATCTACCCTCATATCGTTGTTCCATTACTTTTATGTCTTGATCAAAACGTTCCCCTTGTTCTTCGCTGAAATCACCAACATTTTCTGGAAACTTATTCAGATGGGAATCTAGAAAGTGTAGTTTTCAATTCATCAAGCAGCCTAACTTTTTGTAGTTTCTTATCATTTTCGCAACAATATTTTCGTAGTCTGGACTTTTTTTGTTACCGAGGAAATTTTCATTTACTGCTTTAAAACTTTCACAAGCGTCCATTTCAATTTTCGCCATGTGGCTCACGAAATAAATATCTCTTATCGATATTCGAATCTGTAGTCCATCAAAGACTCCTTCTTTCAATTTAGCGTCTAAAATCTTAGGGAATTTAAGGGATATATACTTACAGCATTGTCCATCTTTTTCTGACGCTTTGACAAATTGCTTCATGAGCCCAAGCTTTATCTGGAGGGGTGGTAGTAAAATTTTTTCTGGATCAACGAGGCTCTGGTTGATGATATTATGAGAACCAGGTTTGAATGAATCTCTTAAAGACCAATGTTTTTTGCTGTAATGATTGGCTCGATCTCTGCTATTCCACAAGCATATAAAGTTCGGCTCCCTCGTGAAACCCAATTGTTTGTCTAATATCATTGTTATGATTTTGAGATCACCAAATATTTGCCATTTGTGATTCGTGTAATTAACTTTTTCAAGAAGCATTTTAAAAGTCTTATATTCTTCTTTGATGCCCGTTGGGTGAGCTATAGGGATAAGAGCGTAAGTATTCGTGTTATGCAGTAAAACAGCCTTAATGCTGCGTTTTGACGAATCAATGAAAAGTCGCCATTCTTCGTCTCTGTACACATTTTTCTTCAAATGGTTCATTAGTCCGTTAACATCAGTGCAGTACACTGAAGACGTCTCTTCGTCTTTAATGAAAAACTTTCTGAATTCTGTGTCCCTGTCGCGATAGAATGAAACTTTTGTCTTTGACTCTAGAAGATTTCTTCTTTTTAGAAATGAAGCGGCAAATTCAGCGCCGTCTTGCGGTAATCCAAGATCTCTAATAAAATCATTCAGTTCTAGTTGCGACACTAATATTGGAACCTTCAATTTCATTTTATGCACACCATATTCGTCATCTTTTTC
>NC_046662.1:114569839-114571143 GCF_010883055.1 Belonocnema kinseyi | reverse complement strand
CGTGAACAGCTCCTAGATAAGAGGATGCACGGTATCTTCCACAGAAATGTGAAGGATCAGTCAATGTCTTGTGAGCTAACGTTTGCTTTCCTTAAATCGCTCAGAATGAAGTCTGGTACAGAGGGTTTCATTTTTGCATGCCAAGACCGTGTCATTTCCACCTTAACATACCGTCGCCACATTTTGAGCCAAGACATTCCCGAT
Source organism: Belonocnema kinseyi (assembly GCF_010883055.1). Taxonomy (NCBI): domain Eukaryota; kingdom Metazoa; phylum Arthropoda; class Insecta; order Hymenoptera; family Cynipidae; genus Belonocnema; species Belonocnema kinseyi. Next base: position 114,570,939 of record NC_046662.1, on the reverse strand, counting down.
GATAGCTGCAGGGCGTGTCATGCACACCCCGAGCATTTAGCTCACATACTATCTAGTTGTCCAACAGACGCGGGAAAGACCTGCATTCAAAGGCACAATACGGCACTAAGAGTACTTTATTACCATCTCTGTCACTCCTACGGCATTCACCTTAATATCGCTCCTATAAATGCTCCTAGGGAAATTGAGTCAATTGTCGAGAATGGGAAGTGCCGTATATACTGGAACTTTATATTCTTGAAAATTGTTTCTGTTGCTCACTCGAGGCCTGACATGGTTCTTCTTGACTTCGAGAAGCGAACCATGTTCGTTATCGAATTTTCGGCACCAGCTGACAAAAACATCATAGCCAAGGAGAATGAAAAGAAAGAGAGGTATCGAGACCTTATAAGGGAGTTTCAACGATTGTACTCTGAATATTCTGTTAACTAATCGTCCTTATCATCGGCGCTCTTGGAGGTGCCAAGCTTTCACTTGCTAATAGCCTAAAAAGCATCCCTGCGTGTCAAGAATATGCTACAACACTTGCGGGAAAAATGCAGAAGGCGGTTGTCCTTGGGTCGCTCCGTGTTCTTAGGGTCCACGAGGCTTTTGCTGGATCGTCGTATTGATTCCTTTACAGAATGTAACCACCTATCTCACGGTTGTGAGACGTGGTTATATTTTATACATGAAATAACATAACCTCAAAATATACGCATATCAAGAGGCGCGCGATCGAATTAAATCATGAGAATCGTCGGCATCGAAATCTCGAAATATTAAAATCCCAATCTCCTGAATTTATTTCAAAGCAGTTAGTATATATATATATATATATATATAAATAGAATCGCCGAAGTGCTCCGACCGGCGATCGTGCACCTTCGAGTTTTCAAATTTAGAAGAGGAGAAATGGGTTGCGCGCGCAACTCAATCATTTACAGCGTCTCCTACTATATTCACACGGACATAGCCCTGTCATAGTATTGGACCACATCTCGTTTCAGATCTGGGATCACTGCACGAACCACATGGAAAAACCCCGTTATTGCGAAGGACTGCTACTTTTGCATGAATTCCGTCAAAGGGTTCAACGCCAAAAATAAAAATAACATTGT
>NC_046662.1:114567479-114569739 GCF_010883055.1 Belonocnema kinseyi | reverse complement strand
CCCCTTTTACGGAGTAGTTCAGCATGGTTTCGCAGACGTTGCTGCGAAAAGTGCAATAGCTCCGGGTGTTTCTCGCACCACAGAGCATGCAGCCGTGCCATGCAACCCTGTTCACGGGCCACACTCGCGTCGTAGCTGTCTAGCAAGTCGTGATTCAGTCGCTCCGTCCACCCAAAGGTCACGAGATTTGTTTGTTTGTTTGTTGGAAATTTGTTTTTTTTTTCTTGTTCAATTCGAATTTTTAGCACAGTTTTTATCTGGAAATTGTACTATTCCATTTTTGCTTGAAACTTTATCCTGTACATTGTATTAGTTAAAACACCAATTATTTGATAGAAAATTAATTTATTTGGTTGAAAGCTAAACTTTTGGGTTGAAAATTGGTTTATTGTGTTAATTAGATTTTTTTTGAAGATTCATCATTTTAGTTAAAGACTGAAAACTCAACTGTATTTCTGAATTGGATCAGAGATTTTTTGAAAAAAAATATATAATTCAGATCTGGGACATGCCATTATAAACAACTATTAAAAACTATACAAATTTGAATAGAGTGGTTCGAAATAGGAAGTCTTGAATTGTTAAAATTGTAATGAGCTAAATTTTAAGTTTGAAAGCTACAATTTTAATTTAGAATAATATTCAAAATTAATTTAAAAATTGAAATTATTTGAAATTATTTGAAACACGATGTAGATTTTTGCTGATTAAAAAAAAAGCTTTTAAGAATTGTAAAATATTTAAAAAGAATAACAAAAATTGTTGTGATTGCTAAGAAAATTGAAAATGATTTTTTAGTTTGAAAAATTATATTTAAGTGAGTATTTGAAAAGATTTTAAAAATTTTAAAAAAAGGAATCAGGACAATTTTAAGGCAATTTTTTTATTTTTCAGTTTTTTTCATTTTAGGAAAAAAATCTAATTAACACAATAAATGAATTTTCAACCCAAAAGTTTAGTTTTTAACAAAATAAATTAATTTTCTATTAAATAATTGGTGTTTTCACTAATACAATGTACAGGATAAAGTTTCAACCAAAAATGGAATTGAACAAGAAAAAAAGCGAATTTTCAACGAAATTGTTAATTTTTCAAGGGAAAAGGTGAGTTTTTGACCAAGAAGATTAATGTTCCATAAAAAAAAAAACGATTTTCCAACTTGACCAATATCTACGATTAATTTTTAATCAATCATATAATAGTTACTTTTTCAGATAAAGATAAATAATTTTTAACAGAAAAAATTAATTTTAAACAAAGTTGTTAAATTTTCAACCAATCAGATGAATTTTCGACCAAGAAAGTTGATGATCTACAAAAAAAGACAAATCTTAAACAAAATACATGAATTTTTAAAGAAATTATTTAATTTTAAAATAAAAAAAAGAATTATCTATAAAAAGTTGAATTTTTTAAGCGAAAAATATTATTTTTCAATGAAAGAGTTAAACTTTCAACCAAATAGTGAAATTTTCAACCATAATTAAAAGACCTTGTTAAAAAACGTATGTTTTTTACAAAGTAGTTCAACTCTAAGTGAAATAATCGACTTTTGAACCCAAGAAGATGTACAGTTGATATTTTAAGCAAACAATTGCATTTTTGACCAAAAATGATACATTTTCAACCAAAAAGATTAAATTTTTACTAAACAAGGCCAATTTCCAGCAAAATACATGAACTTTCAACGAAATTACTTAATTTTAAAAACAAAAAGAGTATTTCCACCCAAAAATTATGATTTTAATTTTTAACAATATATTTGCATTTACAACTGATCGACTTCACAACCAAAAAATATTTATAGTTGATAATTCAACCGAAAAATGTAAAAATAAAAAAAAATAAAAATTTAAAAAAAGTAGTTGAACTTTTGATAGAAAAGAGGACTTTTTTACAGAATAATTATATTTTCAACAAAATAATTAATTTATCAATCAAATAATTGAGTTTTTATCTAAACGAGATGAATTCCAAAATCGCCAATTTCTTTAATTTCTTTCAAATTATAATTATAATTATGTTATATCATAATAGTCTTATTTATATCTTGATCCTCATTTGAAAGAAATTAAGGAAATTGGCGATTTTGGAATGCATCTCGTTTAGATAAAAACTCAATTATTTGATTGATAAATTAATTATTTTTAAAATTTTAATTTTTTTTTATTTTTACATTTTTCGGTTGAATTATCAACTATAAATATTTTTTGGTTGTGAAGTCGATCAGTTGTAAATGCAAATATATTGTTAAAAATTA